>NC_081415.1:155515763-155815763 GCF_030272615.1 Cryptomeria japonica
AATCATGGTTAAATAACTCAATAAAACTTAATGATTTTTCAAACAAAATCATTCGCATATGCATTCTGGACCATTGTTCAAAGATATTAAATAACATCACATATCAATACATTAAAAACATAAGAAAGAATTAATGAACAAGAGGGATGTAACGTAAGATATCTATACTAATTTCTAAATCTCACTCAATTCTCATACTTAAATTAATTTTTAAAACTAGCACTTTCACCTATAGGAGGTTCAAGGGATACGCTGATAGGAAATTAAAGTTAAAATTTAAATGTATTTTAATATTACATTAGATGAAGTTCTATTGCAAATACAAGATTAACAAATATGTATATTAGATAAATTATTGCAGACACCCAAAATTGTCTAGTCTAATTAAATAAATATTTTATTTATTTATCTAAGCCTAATTCTTCTATTAATTAAATAAATCTTTATTTATTTAATTAATTCATTTATCCTCTTCTAGCCTTATTTCTCATTTAAATAAATACATTTATTTATTTAAATTATCCTTTTTCTAAATTAAATAAATATCTTATTTATTTAATTATCCCACTTCTATTAATTAAATAAATTTTTATTTATTTAATTAATTCATTAACCTTTTCTACCCATGACACATGTCGTTCATCTCTTAATTCATACACTACCTACCCTTTCATTATTTTATTATTTCTTTTACCTGCCCTCTAATCATAGCCGACCTCCTTTTACACCTCTCAATCTTATCCCTCCATTTCATATAGTGTCTTCTATATAAGGAGATGCTTCCTTCATTATCAAACCCTAACTAATTACTTGATCAATTGACTACTTGGCATATTGCGATCCTACTTGCAACCACATTTTTGTTCTTTGTTGAGCTCTTGTGCACATAAAATCTGAGAGCAAATATATCAAGCAAGATCAATGGAGATAGGAAGAATGGAGATCAAAACCCTATTGGACATGTGATGGTATAATTCTTGTGATTTCATTTGATTTGCATTGTCTTAGGTAATCTTCATATGTTATGGTGGATCTTTGTTGTTGTTAGGCTAGGGTTTTGTGGTTGAATTCATTTAGCCTTTCAATATCCTTATTATTGTTATCCATTTTCACCATATACATTTTGGCATGCCCGGTGGAACTCTTGTCCCTTTTGCATTTAACATCCTTGTTGCAGATTTTGTGTTTGAAGTTGCAGATTTGACATTTTCGACAACATTTCAACATTTTCGCATCTACGCACTTTCGGGTCGCGTTTTTGATTTTCTGCCGCGTTTGTGACATCCAGAACCACGTCTGCATCCTCGACAACATTTTATTATATTTTTTTTTGCAGATTCCAAAAACCGCGCCTGTGTTCCTCAGTCGCGTCTGCGGTGTTTTTAGACGCGTTTGTGTCCAAAAGTCGCGTCTGGGTTTTGGAGCCGTGTCTGGGTCTCATAGAGGTGCGTCTGCGGCAAATAGGCGCATTTGTGTTTGGGGTAACCGCGTCTGTGTGCGTTGATTTTTTTATTTTTTTTATCTTTATTAATTCAGTTTTTGGTCATTCAATATTTCAAATCCGGTTTATTTTGAGCTAACATCTTCAGATCTAGCTAATGAAATTGGTGCAGCTTGTCTTGAAAGCAAAATCGTTTGGTTGAAGGCCCCTATTTTCACAAAGTCTTTTGGACCTAAAATTTACCTAACTTGTGTGCTTGCAGGAAGGGGTGATTATTTCAAACAATCCAAACTACTAATAAATCTTTGTTGCAGGTCCTTGGCAAGGGTTTTTGATTTTTTTTTATTATGGGCTTTGTTTTCAATAGACTAGCAAACACTTCAATTGGTGCACTAAAATTGAATCATTGTCTTTTGTGTCTTGAGCAATAGGCTCTTTTTGTTTAATCTTTAGAGGGTTTGTCTTCCCATGTGGTCACTAGGACTACTAGTGAGAAGAGAACGACCTAAGTGGTAGCAAAAGAAAAGCCATCTTCTTCCAAACCACTATAAATAACTGTATTCATGGTGAAAACTATGAATAACGTGTGTTGATTAGTTCATACCGACACTATGTCTCCCCATAAACCCGTTTGATCAAATTTATTTGATCAATTGTAGGGCGTAACCCCTACCGACTAGGAGCCTTATGTATTTACAGAGCTGAAAGCGCCGCATGTATGGCCACACGAGCGGATGCCCTTACTAGCACCTTTTTGTTTTAGAAGCCCAAATCCTTCTAGTTGTTGGGGCAGGAGGTCGGACCTCTGGTAGCGGCCCACACACATACGGTTCTTAGTAGAGATACAAAGTTCGCCACGGGGAGTTTTCATGGGGACTGATGCTTGGCTGACCCGAGAAGTGAGTGCTGAGGGTGGAGCCAGTGAGGTCAAGCATCTAAGTATCTGCTCTGAATAGCGTAGCCTCGAGGGTAAAACCCCATGTGGGATCAACAACTATTGTCTTGGCCAGCCATAAGAATTGTGCTTGACTTATTTTGAACAATCAAACATTCAAGACCAAACAACAAAACATTGTGTCTTTTGTGTCTTCAAGTGTATGCAAAACATTTTTACATCAAACATCACACTTTCTTTGAGTTTTTTTTTTTTTTTTTGTGGAGTCTAGACACTTGCAAACATTGGGTCTTCATGAACATTGTGTCCTCTTGTCACGAAAAATAGTCAAACAATCAGATTTGCTCACAACAAAACAACTTCACAGATTGAAAAAAAATTGCACAAATTTTGCAGAAACGCGTCTGTGTCTGGCATAATAGCATCTGTGTTGTATAACCACGTCTGTGAAGGGCAGAAACGCATCTGTGTTTCCAGAATCAACATTGCAATTTACAAAAAAATCTCAGAAATGCGTCTGTGTTAAACAGAACCACGTCTGTGTCAGGAAATCGCGTCTGTGCAGTATACAGGCACGTCTGTGTTCAGAATTGAAAAACTTTTACAGTCCAGCAAACAAACACAGTCAGTTTCAGAATTCTTGAGCTTCCTAGGTTGTTTCTCTAGGTTTTCATCTAGCATTCAACCTGTCTTTGGGTCTCACAAAGTCCATCATTGTTTTACATCTTGCATTACATTCACATTTGTCTAAACTTGAGTCAAAAGGTCACTTGCTTGTCCTCATCATACTTTGTCAACACACTACATACAACAACACTTTGCTAAGTGGTCCCTCATCAAGGTCTATCACCTTTGGGTCTCATTTGGTCTTACTTAGAGTTAAGGTCAACTTACCTCATCAAGAGAAACTATCCTCTCTTTGGAAGTCACACCTACTCTACTACATACATACTTGGTCTTACACTTTGGACATTGCAAGTACATCTCAGATTCATTTACATTCCATCCAACTCTTGGTCTTCCATACTTTTTCCATTTTCATCTAGTCTCACATATCTCAGTCAATACCTATTTCATGGTTGAAACCCGTCTTCAAAAATCTAGGAGAGAAACTAAAGAGGCTCAAGAGTCCGCAAACATGAGTTCTTATGAATATGACAATGATATCTTTTTCAATTCTGATCATACTACATTACCTGACATGGATGCCTATAGAAACATTCCAAATGTTGAGAACATGGACACTACAAACAACAATGATACACACAATGATGATATGGACAACTTTTCAGTACATTTAGCAGATGTGGAAGAATCCACTATGGATCCCCGTTTCAATCGATTGGTTGAGGAAATAATGAGGAGGGATAGACAATACTTCTTACAAATGATGGCACAAAGTGGAGCCAAGATATCTCATGATTTTGACATGTCTCAAATAATGGAAAATCGACCTTTGCAACAACCTCACTCCAACATGGATCAAAGGAGGCCTAATAGTGGAGGCAATAGAAGACCACATCTTGTGCCTGAATCACCATCATCTTTGTTTCAAAAACCAGATGTCCCACATACACATGGTCAAGCATATGATACTCACCTTCACAGACCATTATGGAAGTCTTATGTAGAAAGATATGCTCAATCACATACCAATGCTAAGGATCAACCACCAAAGCAATTGGATATTCAAAGGCATGCTCAAAATTTGGACACAAGGAAACCCCATGTCAAATTTGGGGGCAACACATTAGAACATGACATGCCTATAGAGTATGGTATACATGGACAAAATAGATATTGCGTTCCTCAACATGAATCTATACCAAGTGGTCCATATATGCAGCATCACTATAGACCTCCTCCATATGAACATGTGTATGATCAATATCATCCATATATGCAACATGCTCCTCCTCCAATTGGTGCCTCAAGCATAGGGTATGGTCCAAGAAGTCGATCTCCACCTAAGAGCAATTTGGAGCAACAAATCAGGGACTTACAAAAGAAAATGGAGGACATAAATACATCGAAGCCAACTTACACAATGAGAGACATATGTCCTTATCCATTTGACAAGAGCATTTCGATGCCTCCATTTCCTACACACTTTGTGATGCCTAAGTTTGATAAGTACAGAGGCAAAGGGGATCCTAAGGCATGTATAAGATAGTTTTTCACAGCTTGCATTGAGGTAGCAGTAGAAGAGACAGACATATCAGTCACTACTTTGTGCAACACTAAGCAAAAAGATGGAGAGTCTTTTGCATCATTTTTACAAAGATGGAGGAATTTAGCTAACAGATGCTCTTGTGAAATTCCACAAAAACAAATGGTAGAAATGTTCACCCAAAATGTTAACAAAGAGATTGGTTATGACTTAAGGAAAGCTTATTTGTCCACCTTCAAGGACGTCATTGAAAAAGGCTTAGCAACAGAGAAGGTCCTAATTGAACAAGGAGTCATTAAGATATTCAAGGAAAACAAATATGACTTTAAAGGAAAAGACAAGCCAAGATTTTGGAACAAAAACAAGAACATAGTCAATGATGGTATTGTTGATGCCAACACAGTGTGACCCAAATTCATTTTTTCGGGATCAAGTTCTACAAACAATCAAGGGAATACTCAAACAACTTCTAGATCACGAAGGAAGTATACTCCATTGGGAGAACCACTTGAGTCAGTATTCAAGAAGCTAGTGGCAAACAAGGTAATCACAATTCCAGATTTTCCTCCATATGAGCCAAAGGTCAAACCAAATTGGTGGAATGACGATGAATATTGTGAATTTCATAAGAGCAAGGGTCATAAGACAGGAAATTGTCATCGACTGAAGAACATCATACAAGATCTCATTGATAGAGGTGACATTGAGATTGAGGGACACTCATCCAATCAAGAACATGAGATGTTTAAGGAACCATTCCCAAAACATGACAAGGGAAAAGCTAAAGCCACAAATGAACAAACCAACTATACCAGAGCAACCTATAATTGTGATTCAACTATCAATCACATTTCGATGGACAATTACGTCTCTACCATTATCATCAAGGAAAAAAACCCTGAGAATTCTACCCAGAGACCCAAGATTGTCCTAAAAGGTGTTGGATCTTCTTCCGAACCTACCTCTGAATGTCATGTTACAACCCATCGAGGTAAATTCACTTTGTAAGGTGCTCCAACTAAAAACACCACTTCTTCATCAACCAAGCCTGAGTACGACCTTGTAGAATAGTTAGGGAAGACACCCGCACTCATCTCCATCCTTGAGCTCTTACGCATATCCCCCGCACATAAAGCTATTCTTGACAAAATCTTGAGAGACACTACCGTTCCTACTGATCTGAACGTGGACCAGTTTCAAGCCATGGTGGGATACCTTTCCATTCCACACTCCCTTACATTTACGGAAGTCGATGACGCCTTCGTGAGCCAACCACATAATGCACCATTACACATTGAAGCCTTCATACACAAACATCAAATAAAACGAGTCCTGATAGATGGAGGAGCTGGTCTAAACATTTGTACATTGAGCACAATTAAACAATTGGGATATTCTGATAAAGCTGTGAATTCTACAAACAAAATCACCATCAAGGCATATGATGATGAAGAGTGTTCATCCAAGGGCATAGTCACCTTACCTCTCAGAGTTGGGCCAGTTACGAAGGATGTGGTTTGTCAAGTCCTAGACCTAGATGTCACTTATAGCATATTGCTAGGGCGTCCTTGGATTCATGAAATGAGGGCAGTCCCATCTACATATCACCAATGCATTAAGTTTCCTCACAATGGAGTGGAGGTAACAGTTAACGGCGATCCTAATCCGTTCATATACTGCAATAACCTGAGATCAAAAACCGAGACCATCATTCCCAGTAATTGTGAAGTTGTTCCTTCTTCGACATACATTGATCCTAAGTCATTAAAACCTTCGACATCAAAACAAGGTGAGCTTAAAGGCAAATTTTAGGACAAGGGCATGGGTGAATACACTTTAAATCAGACCATGTACTTACAACAAGTCATAAGTTCACCAAAAGAATATGGAAGACCACATCCTAACAAGCAAGTATCCATCATGGTACTCAAATGGGACCCTACTACCTTTCAAAGATGGGGCGAATTGGAAGAGGAAGACTTATACAAAATGCTTTACAAAGACCTCGAAGATGATACACAAGATCACATCAGTCTACCATGTGAGAAATATGGCAAAGGTTTCAAGATCCTACAAAAATTCGGGTATGATGGAAAAAGCCCTCTTGGGTTACGAAAGGAAGGCATCATTGAACCTTTACAACCTGAATTGACATTCAAAAAGGAATGCTCGAAGGGACTTGGTTTCCTGACTTCCAAGGTCCACACTCAAAGGACAGAAGAAGCCTTACAAATCAAAGCTGCCAAAATTCAACAAGAAGATCGCTATTCCACAGACTCCAACGAATGGGAATGGGGTTCAGACAAATCCTCCAGCGACTACGAGCTCACCGAGACATTCAGAGAGCTAGATGAACCCACAAAAGAAGAGGAATTTTATAAAAGATTCAAAGTTGGTCAAGAAACAACCCATGAGGATTCCACACAGTCCTTGTCTCAAGGTCTGAGGTTGAAATCACATAGGATGAGAACACCTGTCCCAGAATGCGCTACTAGTGATGATAATTTGGATTTGTTCGCGATCGAGACTGATGAGGAGAGTGCCATTGATGACCTTGATAATTACCTTGACATACCCGAATATAACTGCATCTTCACTCTTAGCCCCGCTAACTTCGAAGACATTAAAGGCCTTCCCCTCGTTCACCACCAACTCATTGATTGGGATCATGAAGGACCTGCATAGTTTGACACATTCCAAAATGATGAAGCTTTTATTGACTATCTTGGCATACGAGACGATCTTCCCCCCGGGGACCATAAAGCGGGATACACTATAGAACTCAATAGCATGGCATATTTTGGTGAGGGCGTCGGACCTTCCAGTCGCAAAAATGTGAAAATAAGAACAAACCAAGGGTCTTATGGCAAAAACCACACTGTGGCCCTGTCTGACCCCAAAAAAGTAAAAAGAAAGGATGTATCTGAGGGCGAAAACCTCGCTGAGGCACCCGAAGATGGAAGGGTCGACATTCTTCCAACATCATATGAGGAAAAGTCATCCATGTTGGTAGAGGAGACTATCAAAACAAACATTGGTATAGAAGAGGTTCCACACAACATATTCCTGGCTCAATCATTGATGGAGTCAGAATGTAAGGGCCCACTTGTCCTAACCCTAGTTAAACCAAACTTAAACTCACTGTTTTAATTAAAAATCAAATTAACCATTATTGCGCATGCAAAAGCAATGATTATCAACATGCAAGTAATAGATAAGTAACTGAACAACCATGCAACTCATAAATAACATGTAGAAATTAAATGTGCATGCGAAAATAACAAACTAAAATTTCGCATGAGGACCGAATAGAATGCAAACCATAATTAGTTAAGACATCGAGTTATGTATGCGCATCTGTAGCATAAATCGTATGCATGAAATTATTACAAATTAAATTAACATGCAAAAACCTATAATTAAATAATCTATCAGATAATTAAATATGACCATGCATGCATGCGTAAATGAAAACTAATCTAAGAAAGTAAGTCATGCATGTTAGTGGGTTAGTATGTTAGTAGCCCTTTTTCTTCTTTTTTATTTGTCAGTTACATTGCATGGCAACTTCTTGTCGCTTTACATCATGTGACCTTTATAGGTCCTTTTTCATAACCTCTACATGCGACCATTCTGGTCTTTACAATGAAATAAAATATACATCTTTAATTATTACATAAAATTTTATCTGGAATCTCTGACTTTCTTTGTCTCCGGATGTGTCGCCTCCGTTTGACCTGGATAACCTCCTCTCGCAAACCGGATGACGGACATATGACCCAGGCGTTTTATCTGCCCAACCAAATGAAGCATAAGCTTCCCGGTGCTCTTGATAAGCTCCCGTCCCTCACGACAGAGTATCCTAGCAAGCCGGTACCAACTGGCAGTAAAGGAATCCTGTGCAATCATGTAGAACTAACAACCCATCCCAGTTGAACTAACTACATGTGTTATGGTAGGGAGAAAATTAAATAAATATGATGGCCATCATTACCCTATTGGGGAGGTGAAGAAAATCACTCTTCCCTGGTTAGCCCATAAACAAGCACTCTCGTTCCATAATCATCCCTCATAGATAGAAAAATAATTAACCCTCCGCGGATTAATGTCGGAATAATATTATTATATGTTTTCTTTATAAATTTTTATAAATTTTCCCTTTATAATATAATTTCCTCAAATCAAAATTAAATTTTAATATTTTCAATAATTCTAAATTAAGAATCTCTATTTAAGTTAGAATTTACCACTATCAAGACTTTCCAAATACAGTCGTAATGTTTCAGTTGTTTCTAAAAAACCCAGATCCCAATTTTTCTAAAATTTTTACAGCACTTAGAAATATTTGAAACGCAAAAACCTAGTAAATTTTCTTAAAACCCAGTTTCTACTTTTTAAGATACATCAAGAAGAAGGCGTTGATAACACAATTGACACATCAAACAAACTAGCATTAAATCCAGACAATATCCAATTACTCTCAGCAAAAAAACAATACCAATCATTCGATTTCATAGATAGAAGTCTTGTGGTAAATAAGAGATTAAAAACCTACCTCTAACAAATTTATTCCCTGTACTTAAATTTTTAATCAGAAATTATGACAAAAGGCACAATTTTTAAAGGAAAAGATCAAATTAAGACTCAAATAAAATATGTAAAATAAATGAACCTGGCTGTGAGAAAGAAGAATCACAGGCGTTTCCCAAATTTTAGACAATTTCTTCAATCTACCTTGTCGACTTCATAGCAATCACACGAATCAAGAAGCTCAAAAAGAATTGGAATGATCAAATAAAAGATTTATCCTTATATTTATAAATATTGATTTCTAAAAATAAAATTTAACTGATTGCATGATTAAGTTCTAAAAATAAAACTAAATTTTTAATTATAAAATGCATGATTAGAACTCACAAAATAATTCTTAAATTAAATCACAAATCTGTTAGCATGATTTTAAAGATTTAGTTTTAAAGAAAATAATCTACTAATTTAATTATTTAGTTTTCATCATGCCTTGCATGTCGTCATAATTTTCCCTAAATTTAGTATCTTATTATTTACTCATGCATTGTATCTTGCATGTCGAAAATATAATTTATAATCTTGATTATACATATATATTTAAATTATTTTATTAATTAATATTTTAATAAATTCCTTGAATTAATCCCCTTTTTTCTTAAATTAGTCCTCTAATTATTTACAAGATGTTATCTCTTTAAATAGCTTTTATTTATTTTATAATTTAATTATCAAATAACTTATATTTTTTTAATTACTCACTTTTAAATAATTATATTATAATTAATTTCTAGCTTGATTGTAATATTAAATACTTGTATATTTAATAATTTATCCTTATTATTATTTTATTTTTATTTTAATAATTTTATTTTATCATTTTATATTAAACTCCCTAATTTAATTTACTAATTGCTTATCTAATTGGGTACTTTGCACAAGGTTCCAATACTTAGGTTGCTACTGGCGAGCTAGAAAAACCCCTCCTCGATCATATGTCCGCCTTCGACGGTTACCCTGCAACTTATACTTGACAAAAATTCGTCAGATCCCATTACATAAAAATCTAGAAAAATATTAACATCATAACATTATTATTTATCATCATTAAATAACGACATCATATCAATAAAACATCATTATTAAGTATTATTAATCATAACAGTAAAGTATCATTAAAACATTATCATCATAAAATAACTAACCATCATCATTGTCACTAAACCACACAATATCATCTATCATTATTAAAAGTTAATCAAAAGGTATATGACATAATAAATAAATCTAACTAAGGTCTAATTTGAGTCGTGACATCCTTCCCCACTAGGAAAAGACATCCTCCCGATGTCATAATACACATCTGAAAAATACATCTCTCTAGTAAGGTCACAATGTGCAACCAATAATCATCTATACACTAATGTTTTAAGATAGATATGTATAATAACAACAGAACGAGTATCATATATCACTCTTAAACTCATAACTATATCATCCTTCATCCAATTAGATTTCATTAATCAATTGATACTTATTTATAATTTAAGCAACTTCATATTTTCTATCTATAGGAGGTTATGCCCAAACTGATTGAAAATATTATGTTAACTTTATAAGTTAGAAGATGATCACAAGTCTTTCACATAGTGATCACAAAATGATAGTCTAAGGCTATGATTGCCTACACATAAAAAACATTAGTTAAGAGCTAATTATTAACAAGTTTCAATCAAACTATGCCTTCATTTTATTTTTTTTAATGATTTCATCTTTATGACTGCCTTAGGTGACCTAGGCATTATGCCCATCCCATCACATTTTATTATCATGTGACCTATCCCATCACATTCCATATTAAATTTTCAATATATCTCAAAGTTTATCATTTACACAAAACAAGGATGTCCACTTACTTAGTTCTATGTCATTTATGTAGGTGGTCATATCCAACAAGCCAAGCTATATAAGGATTCCTTACAAGGCTTAATTTCAATCCTCTTAATTCTAAAATTCTAGAATTTAAATAAATTCAATATGATAATTCAAGTGAAACTATGTACTCGCTTCATTACACAAGAAGTTATATGAGGGAAAACTCTACCATGTCTACATATAATCTCTCTTAATTGCAAAAAGTATAAGGTATAATACATGATATTAGTTATAATGTTTCTCATATCAAATTCAACAAATAGGTCATGATACATGACCTTAATTACTTTGACTCAAAGAGAATGTTTTCCTTTAGCTAATGTTCCAATCAATGATCAACATATCGTAATTGAATACACCAGGACAAAACATCTTATGAGAAGGAATTTTATATTTATTACTTATGTAAAGTAGGAACATCACAACCATAATTCATGAATATGAGAAATTGACTCTCCATATTGTCCTGAGGTAATAAATATCCCAAGGAGAAAAATAATTTAGCAATGAAATTTGTTAACCATTTAATCTTAGAAAGATACCTTATGTATCTTTTTAAATACTTACTATTTTTTTCTAATTTTGAAAATATTTCAATGAGATACCTCACGTACCTAGCGAATAGAGCAATATTTAATAATTCAGTCTTCTAGTGCACAAGGTCCATCTCGGATTTATTTCACCCTTTAGTCCAACTCTTATGCTTTATAGTTTATATTACTCCATATAAGATATTGATAAACAACCATCAAACACGAAGTATGGAAGGACATTCAAGTCCATTCAAGGGCATCATCCCTTATACTAACGAAGGTTCAATACTCATTCAAATTTGGCACGTTCTCCGCTATTTACCCCCTTAAACAACATATCTATAAACATTTGAACATGATATCAAAATCACATTAGAGGACTAGTAAAATAAACACAAATCTAGTCACCACAAGAAAGTAAAAGAATTCTCAAATGGAAAGTAACAAAATTCCTTCATTAAATCATAAAAAGAAAAATCAAAAAGCGTGTTAAAGAATCATGAGAAGAATAAGTAATAAATCTTTGGTGACTAGTTTCTAAAAATTTACAACTAGTCCTTACAATAATTCAAAATTATCAATCAATAATAAAATAAGCTTCAAGCGTAATAACCAATTTCACATAAACTGTGTCTAATTCTAGTCACATTGAGGGAGTAAAAGCTACACAACACCTTGCATCCAAGGTGTGTTAGAGAACATGACCAACAATTAAGTCGTATTGTTCATACGTCCATTAATCATTCTTGGAATTAGAGGTACTCACATCCTTTATATAGCCTTAGTGCATTCTATATAAGAATCATTCAATCATGCACCATATCAATAAAACATCATTATTAAGTATTATTAATCATAACAGTAAAGTATCATTAAAACATTATCATCATAAAATAACTAACCATCATCATTGTCACTAAACCACACAATATCATCTATCATTATTAAAAGTTAATCAAAAGGTATCTGACATAATAAATAAATCTAACTAAGGTCTAATTCGAGTCGTGATATAGAAAGGTCAAAATTCATAAGTTTCTTCAAAGATCGACAAATCAACTTTTGCATGGTCATACGCTGATATGGCTGGATTAGATCTGGATTTAGTAATGCATCATTTGATAGTTAAACCGGGGGCAAAACCAGTGAAACAAAAATTAAGAAAGATGCATCCACAAGTCGCATTATTGGTCAAAACAGAGCTTGAGAAATTATTGGATGTCAGATTCATACGCCCAATCGATTATCCCGAATGGATCTCCAACTTGGTGCCTGTCAGTAAACCAGATCGCAGCATCATAATATGTACAGATTTCAGAGACATCAACAAAGCTTGTCCTAAGGATGACTTCCCATTACCAAATATTGACTTGATTGTCGATCTCACAGCAGGTCATGAAATGTTATCGTTGATGGATGGATTCTTTAGTTATAATCAAATAAAGATCGCGTTTGAGGATCAACTTAAAACATCATTCACTTGTCCTTGGGGAACCTTTTGCTGGAATGTCATGCCCTTCGGGCTAAAAAATGCAGGCGCTACATATCAAAGAGCCATGACTACTATCTTTCACGATCTCATGCACGTAACTGTGGAAGATTATGTCAATGACCTCTTGGGCAAATCAATAAACATAAATACACATTTGGACATACTTTTAGTTGTCTTTGATCGGTTGGAAAAATACAAAGTAAGATTAAACCCCAAGAAATGTGTCTTTGGAGTGACCTCCGGGAAGCTCCTAGGATTCATTGTATCAAAAAGAGGAATCGAAGCTGATCCAGCAAAAGTCAAGGCCATCCTAGAGATGCAACCACCAAGAAATATCAGTCAACTTTGGTCTTTTCATAGTGCAACTTGCAGATAAGTGTAATCCTTTTTAGCACCTGCTACATAAAAACATCAAATTCAAATGGGATGATAACTGTCAACAGGCTTTCCAGACACTCAAAGATTATCTTCTGAATCTGCCAGTTCTGATGCCACCAGTTCCAGATCAGCCTCCATTACTATACATATTAGCTACTTCAACAGCACTGGGGGCACTCTTAGCACAACAAATTATCGAGGGCAAAGAAAAAGCAATATACTATATCAGTCGCACATTGGTAGGATATGAGCTAAACTACACACCAATTGAGCGTGCATGTCTCGCTGTGGTCTTTGCTTCGTAGAAATTACGACATTACATGCTAACTCATAAGACTAAGTTGGTTGCAAGGATAGATCCATTGAAATACCTTCTCAATAAAGAAACGCTTACTGGGCGACTGGCCAAATGGGTAATGATCCTGAGTGAATTCGACATCGAGTATGTGGACAGAAAAGCAATAAAAGGACAAGCCATCACAGATCAATTAGCAGATGCTCCCATGATAGATGATGTTCCTCTAAGTTCAGAATTTTCAGATGAATCCATTTTAACAATGTCACATGCGAAGCCATGGCAACTGTACTTCGACGGCTCATACACACAGCATGGGGTAAGAGCTAACATCCTCTTTATAACTCCTCAAGGGGATTCTATACCAAAACCATACTGCTTATCATTTCCTTGCACTAATAATATAGCGGAATACGAGGCATTAACAACTGGATTATGGATTGCAGTTCAGTGGAAGATCCAGGAACTTCATGTTTTTGGGGACTCTCAACTTGTAATCCATCAAGAAACTAATGATTACCAAACAAAGGATGAAAAATTAATGCCTTACAAAAAAATGGTGGATGACCTGAAACAACATTTCACAAAGATAGACTTTGAGCAGACCCCAAGAGAGCAGAATCGAGCCGCAGATGCCATGGCTACAATTGCTTCACTGATTGATCTACCTCCGAATGAGACCCGCTATGAGTTCTTGGTGGATAACCTTTTGGTTCCTTCATATGAAATCATTCCTGTATATGGTGAAAATGGATAACAATAATAACAATATTGAAAGACTAAAATGGATTCAACCACGAAACCCTAGCCTAACAAGGAACAAAGATCCACCATAACATATGAAGATAACCTAAGACAATGCAAAATAACTCAAAATCACAAAGATTATACCATCACATGTCCAATAGGGTTTTGATCTCCATTCTTCCTATCTCCATTGATCTTGCTTGATATATTTGCTCTCAGATTTTTGTATGCACAAGAGCTCAATAAAGAACGGAATGTGGTTGCAAGTAGGATCGTAGTGTAGCAAGTTGCATGAAAGATCATTAGCATGAGTGATTAGGGTTTGACAATGAAGAAAGCATCTCCTTAAATAGAAGACACAATATGAAATGGAGGGTTAAGATTGAGAGGTGTAAAAAGAGAGGTCGGCTAGGATTAGAGGGTAGGTATAAGAAATACCAAAATAATGAAAGAGGTAGGTAGTGTAGAAAATAAGAGATGAATGACATGTGTCATGGGTGGAAAAAGATAATGAATTAATTAAATAAATAAAGATTTATTTAATTAATAGAAGAAATAGGACAATTAAATAAATAAAATATTTATTTAATTTAGGAAAGGGATAATTTAAATAAATAAATGTATTTATTTAAATGAGAAATAAGGCTAGAAGAGGATAAATGAATTAATTAAATAAATAAAGATTTATTTAATTAATAGAAGAATTAGGCTTAGATAATTAAATAAATAAAATATTTATTTAATTAGACTGGACAATTTTAGGTGTCTACATTTTGCCCCTCTTTGAGACAATGCGGCTTGTCGCGTTGTTTCAAAGAAGATAAGATGAACTGATACAGAGTTGCCCCAGTATGGGAATAATATGCCCCCTCGAGAGATTGGATGAAAAAGTCTGGAAAGAGTGCAGACAATCTCTCGATAAGAAAGAAAGGCTAGAATGGAATGGCAGGACAAAGTGACAAAGTCACGGGATGAGAAAGACTGACTCGGGAAATGAAGGCCAGGGCTAGGGTAGGCTATAAGATAGACCACGGGCAAAAGACATCCTCATTGTCATCTACACCCTTAGAAGATCACAGTGCAGAGCGAGAAAAGAGCAGCAGCAGTCAGCAGCGATGGCATTCATTCATAGATTCGACCGTGTCCGCCGATTCCAGCGACCAGCCGATGCAGGAGAGCCGGTAAGTACCCGAAAACCTCCTCGTACTTTCACGCATTTCGAGTTTTGTCATAAATGCATGTTTAGGAGCAATAAATGCGCTAGGAATAGGATAGTTTAAAAGTGCAAAAACGCGCAACCGCATCTGTGTCAGCGCCAGGCGCGTCTGTGTCCAACAGGCGCGTCTATGTCGGGTCCAAGCGCGTCTGTGCCTGGAACCGCGTTTGTGAAATGTAGCCGCGTCTGTGCTTTATAAAAGCGTTTATGTAATGTAGGGACGTCTGTGTTCCCTGGTTGCGTTTGTGTCTGGCATAGGCACGTTTGTGTTCAGAAAACGCGTCTGTGTTTCAGAAGCGCATTTATGCAGTCTATAAGCGCGTTTAGGAGTTAAAAGCGCGTTTGTGTTGTAAAAGTGCGTTTGTGTGTTTAAATGCATGGTTTTAGTCTTTTAGGTCATATCGGCAGTTCTGTGATGAACATACGCTGTCGATTGGATAAGCTGCTGAGAGGATACACTCAAGCAGGTCCTCTAGGAAGACTAGGATAGATCAAGGCACTTTGTGATGAACAGGGAGCACCAGGATAGGCAGCACTTTGTGATGAACAGGGAGTGCGAATGTGAGTGACACTTTGTGATGAACAGGGAATGTCACACACGTAGTACTTTGTGATGAACAGGGAGCACTACTAGGATAGATAGCAACACTTTGTGATGAACAGTGAGTGTCACTAGGATAGATAACCAGATGCATTTAGGTAGCAAGTAGCATTTTGTGATAAACAGTGAATGCCACGATAACTGACAAGATTGATTGTGTGACTGCAGGAGTATTTGCCGATGTTAGAGTCACGGGAGAGATTCCCGTCGACTCAGAGACTGCGACCAGAGTTGTCGATTCAGGACATGATTTCCATTGAGGAGATGGGTCTCACACATATACTCTATGTGCCCGAGTTTCGGGCAAACATGGGGTTGCTGACTGCGTTGGCCGAGAGATGGCACTCGGAGACGTGCACGTTTCACCTGCCGATGGGTGAGATGACAGTGACATTGGAGGATGTTTACAGGATACTACATATCCCCATTGATGGAGAGTTGATTCCCTATGACCGTGACGGTGACAGGGAGGCATTGAGACGGGTGTTCCAGGATCCCGGTTTGACTGTTAAATGATGCATTACTAAATCGGGGTCTAGTCCAGGCATATCAGCATAAGACCATGCGAAGTTGACTTGTCGTTCCTTAAAGAAGCTTATGAACCTTGCTTTCTCGGCCTCTGTCAATGATTGAGCCAAAAATATGTTATGTGGAACCTCTATTGTACCAATGTTTGTCTTTATAGTCTCCTCTACCAACATGGATGATTTTTCCTCGTATGATGCTGGGAGAATGTCAAGCCTTCCATCTTCGGGCGCCTCAGAGAGGTTTTCACCCTCAGATACGTCCTTTCTTTTTACTTTTTTAGAGTCAGATAGCGCCACAGTGTGGTTTTCGCCATAAGACCCTTGTTTTGTTTTTATTTTCACATTTTTGCGACTAGAAGGCCCGACACCCTCACCAAAGTATGCCATGTTATTAAGCTCTATGGCGTATCCTGCTTTATGGTCTCCAAGAGGAAGATCATCGCGAATGCCAAGATAATCGACAATAGCTTCGTCATTTTGAAATGTATCAAACTGTGCTGGTCCGTCATGATCCCAGTCAATGAGTTGGGGGTGAACGAGGGGAAGGTCTTTAGTGTTTTCAGAGTTTGCAAGGCTAATAGTGAAGATGTGGTTATATTCATGTATGTCAAGATAGTCATCGAGGTCGTCAATGGCACTCTCCTCATCAGTTTCGATCGTGAGTGAGTCCAAATTATCATCACTAGTAGCACCCTCAGGGACAGGTGTCCTCATCCTATGTGATCTTGACCTAGGGCCTTGAAACGACGACTGTGTGGGATCCTCGTGGGTCGATTCTTGGCCAACTCTGAATTTTTTGTAAAATTCCTCCTCCTCTGTAGGTTCCTCTGGCTCTCTAAATGTCTCGTTGAGCTCATAGTCGCTGGAGGATTTGTCTGAACCCCATTCCCATTCGTTGGAATCTGTAGAATAGTCATCTTCTTGTTGGACTTCAGCCACTTTGACTCGCCATATTTGTTTTGTTCTTTTGTTGTGAATCTTGGGATTTAGAAAACCAAGCCCCTTGGAGCGTTCCCTTCTTGTAGTTAGCTCAGGTTGTAAAAGCTCCATGACACCTTCTTTGCGTAGTCCAAGAGGACTCTTTCCATCATACCCGAATCTTTGCAAAATTTTGAAACCTTTGCCATAGTTCTCACAGGGTATTATAATTTGATCATGTGTATCCTCTTCAGCGTCCTTATATAGCATTTTATATAAATTTTCTTCCTCTAGTTCGCCCCATTTTTGAAAGACGGTAGGATCCCATTTGAGTAGCATGATGGAGATTTGCTTATTAGGATGTGGCCTCCCATATTCCTTGGGGGAGTTCATGACTTGTCGTAAGAACATTGTTTGATTCAGAGTGTATTCTCCCATGCCTTTGTCTTGAAACTTGGCTCTAAGTTCACCTTGTTTGGATGTCGAGGGCTTTAATGACTCAGGATCAATATATGCTGAAGGAGTAGCCTCACGATTGTTGGGAATGATAGTCTCAGTATGTGATCTCAATTTATTGCAATATATGAATGGATTTGGATCACCATTGACCGTTACCTCGACTCCATTATGAGGAAACTTAATGCATTGGTGGCATGTTGATGGGACTGCCCTCATTTCATGAATCCACGGACGTCCTAGCAATATGTTATACGTGAGGTCTAGATCCAGGACTTGACAAACCACATCCTTTGTGACTGGCCCTATTCTTAGTGGTAAGGTGACTGTACCCTTGGACGAGCGCTCTTCATCATCATAAGCCTTAATAGTGATTTGGTTTGTAGAATTCACAGCTTTGTCAGAATATCCCAATTGTCTGATGGTGCTCAATGTACAAATATTAAGACCTGCTCCTCCATCTATCAGGACTCGTTTTATTCGGTGTTTATGTATGAAGGCTTCAATGTGTAGAGGTGCATTGTGAGGCTGACTTATGGAGGTGTCATCGGCTTCTGTGAATGTGAGGGAGTGTGGAACGGATAAATATCCCACCATGGCTTGAAACTGGTCCACGTTTAGATCAGTAGGGACAGCAGTATCTCTCAAGGTTTTGTCAAGGATAGCTTTATGTGCAGGAGATATACGTAAGAGCTCAAGAATAGAGATGAGTGCGGGTGTTTTCCCTAATTGCTCTACAAGGTCGTACTCAGGCTTGGTAGATGAAAGATTGGTATTCTTAGTAGAGGCACCAGGCAATGTGATCTTACCTCGACGGGTTGTAACATGACATTCAGAGGTAGATGCGGACGAAGATCCCACACCTTTTAGGACAATTTTGGGTCTTTGAGAAGAATTCTCAGGATTTTTATTTTTGATAGTAATGGTAGAAATATGATTGTCCATTGAGATGTGATTAATAGTGGAATCATAATTGTAAGATGCTCTAGTGTAATTGGCTTGATCATCTGTGACTTTGCCTTTTCCCTTGTCATGTTTTGGGAATGGTTCCTTAAACACCTCATGCTCTTGGTTAGATGAATGTCCCTCAATCTCAATGTCGCCTCTATCAATGAGATCTTGCACAATGTTTTTTAATCGATGGCAATTACTTGTCTTATGACCCTTGCTCTTATGAAACTCACAAAATTCATCATCATTCCACCAATTCGGTTTTACCTTTGGTTCATATGGAGGAAAATCTGGGACCGTAATCACTTTGTTTGCTACAAGCTTTTTGAATACTGATTCAAGTGGTTCTCCCAATGGAGTATACTTCCTTCGTGGTTTAGCAGCCGTTTGATTGTTCACTTGATTGTTGGTAGAACTTGATCCAGAAAAGATGAACTTTGGTCTCACTGTGTTGGCATCAACAACACCATCATTAACCGTGTTCTTGTTCTTGTTCCAAAATTTTGGTTTGTCCTTTCCTTTGAAGTCCTCTTTGTTTTCTTTGAATAGCTTGATAACTCCTTGTTCAATTAAGACCTTTTCTGTTGCTAGGCCCTTTTCAATGACATCCTTGAATGTAGACAAACAAGCTTTTCTGAGATCATAGCCAATAGCCTTATTAACATTTTGTGTGAACATCTCCACCATTTGTTTTTGCGGGATCTCACAAGAGCATCTGCTAGCTAAGTTTCTCCATCTCTGTAAAAATGTTGCGAAAGATTCTCCTTCCTTTTGTTTCGTATTGCACAAGGTAGTAACTGAGACATCTGTTTCAATGTTGTAAGAGAAATGTTGAATGAATGCCTCTGCCAAGTCGCCCCATGACTTAATACCGGGAGGTAATTGAGAAAACCATTCCATAGCTTGATCGCCTAAGCTCTGTGGGAATAACCTCATCAAGTATGTTTCTTCTGCGGCTACCTCAATGCAAGCTGTGAAGAATTGTCTTATGTGTGCCTTGGGGTCTCCTCTCCCTCTATATTTGTCAAATTTTGGCGTTACAAAGTGTGGAGGAAATGGAGGCATTGGAATGCTCTTATCAAAGGGATAAGGACATATATCTCTCATAGTGTATGTAGGTTTTGATGTACTCATGTCCTCCATTTTCTTTTGTAAATCTCTAATTTGTTGCTCCAAATTATTTTTGGGAGGAGATGGATTTCTTGTAGCATATCCCATGTTTGAAACACCCATTTGAGGAGGAACTTGTTGCATATATGGATGATACTGATCGTAGACATGTCCATATGGAGGTCTATATTGTTGCGACATATATGGAGCACTTGGCATAACTTCTTGTTGAGGGACCCCATATCTGTTTTGCGTATATACACCATATTCAATAGGCCTTTCATTTTCCATTGTGTTGCCCCCAATTTTGACATGAGGTCTCCTTGTGTCAAAATTTTGAGGATGTCCTTGTGTATCCACTTGTCTTAATTGACCCATATCTTGAGCATGTGTTTGAGCATAAGGCCTCCATGATGGTCTTTGAGTGTAAGTATCATATATTTGAGCTTGTGTATGTGGGATTGCTGGTTTTTGAAGCAAAACTGATGGTGACTCCGGCATCATATTATTTGGTCCTCCACTATTTGGTCTCCTTTGATCCATGCTATGTTGAGTTTGTTGTGAGGGTCTACTTTCCATAAGTTGAGATAAATCAAAATCATGCGGTATTTTGGCTCCACTTTGTGCCATCATGTTTAGAAAGTATTGACGATCTCTCCTCATTATCTCTTCAACCAATCTATTGAATTGAGGATCCATTATGGATTCTTGTATGTCTGCTGATAGTATTGAAAAATTGTCCACGGTATCATTGTGTGTAGCATTGTTTATAGTGTTTGCGCTTTCCACATTTGGATTGTTTCTATAAACATTCATGTCTGGTAATGTAGTGTGCTCAGGATTGTAGAATAGATCATTGTCATACTCATAAGAACTCATGTTTGCAGATTCTTGAGCTTCTTTAGCTATTCTCCTAGATTTTTGAAGGCAGGTTTCAACCATGAACTAGGTGTTAGACCAATATGTGAGAGACTAGACGAAAAATATGAAAAGAGTATGGAAGACCAGGAGTTGTATGGAGTGTAAATGAATCTTGAGGTGTACTTGCAATGTCCAAAGTGTAAGACCAAGTATGTATGTAGTAGAGTAGATGTGACTTCCAAAGAGAGGATAGTTTCTCTTGATGAGGTAAGCTGACCTTGACTCTAAGTAAGACCAAATGAGACCCAAAGGTAAGAAACCTTGATGAGGGGCCACTTAGCAAAGTGTTGTTGTATGTAGTGTGTTGACAAAGTATGATGAGGACAAGCAAGTGACCTTTTGACTCAAGTTTTAGACAAGTATGAATGTAAAATGAGGTATGAAGCAATGATGGACTGTGTAAGACCTTAGAACAGGCTGAATGCTAGATGAAACCTGAAGAGACAACCTAGGAAGCTCAAGTATGCCGAAACTGATTTTCTTTGTTTGTTTGACTGTTAAAATTTTCAAATCCTGACACAGACGCGGTTTTAAGACATAGACGCTACTCTGTTTAACGCAGACGTGATTCTGAGATTTTCCTGTTGATGTTTGCTGGGACTGTAACAGTTTTTTGCAATTATGGACACAGACGCGCCTGTATACTTCACAGACGCGATTCCCAGACACAGACGTGTCTCTGTTCGACACAGACGCTGATAAAAACACAGACGCTATTCTATACTTCACAGACGCGTTTATCCGACATAGACGCGGTTTGAACAGACACAGACGCGTTTCTGTAACCTTAGTGCAATCTTTCCTATCTGTGAAGTTGTTTTGTTGTGACCAAATCTGATTGTTCGACTGTTTTTCGTGACAAGAGGACACAGTGTTGATGACTCAATGTTTGCTAGTGTTTAGACTCCAAAAAGTGTGTTGTTTGATGTAAAAAGTTTTTGCATACACTTGAAGACACAAAAGACACAATGTTTTGCTGTTTTGTCTTTGAATGTTTGAATGTTTAACATAAGTCCAGCACAATTCTTATGGCTGGCCAAGACAATAGTTGTTGATCCCACATGGGGTTTTACCCTCGAGGCTACGCTATTCAGAGCGGATACTTAGATGCTTGACCTCACTGGCTCCACCCTCGGCACTCACTTCTCGGGTCAGCCAAGCATCAGTCCCCATGAAAACTCCCCATGGCGAACTTTGTATCTCTACTAAGAACCGTATGTGTGTGGGCCGCTACCAGAGGTCCGACCTCCTGCCTCAACAACTAGAAGGATTTGGGCATCTAAAACAAAATGGTGCTAGTAAGGGCATCCGCTCGTGTGGCCATACATGCGGCACTTTCAGCTCTGTAAATACAGAAGGCTCCCAGCCGGTAGGGGTTACGCCCTACAAATGATCAAATAAATTTGATCAAACGGGTTTATGGGTGATTAGTTCATACCGACACTATGTCTCCCCATAAACCCGTTTGATCAAATAAATTTGATCAAACGGGTTTATGGGGAGACATAGTGTCGGTATGAACTAATCAGCACACGTTATTCATAGTTTTCACCATGAATACATTTGATTATAGTGGTTTGGATGAGGTGGGTTTTCCTTGCTACCACTTGGGTCGTTCTCTTCTCACTAGTAGTCCTAATGACCACACGGGAAGACAGACCCTCTAAAGAGTAAACAAAAAGAGCCTATTGCTCAAGACACAAAAGACAATGATTCAATTTTAGTGCACCAATTGAAGTGTTTGCTAAGCTATGAAAACAAGGCACACAATAAAAATTACAAAACCCTAGCTAAGGCCCTGCAACAAAATTGTTAGTAGTTTGGGTTGTTTCAAATGATAACCCCTTCCTGCAAGCACACAAGTTAGGTAAATTTTTAGAAAACCCAAAAAGACTTTGTGAAAAGGGGCCTTCAACAAAAACGTATTTGCCTCCAAAGCAAGCTGCACAAACCAGGTTAGCTAGATCTGCAAAGGTTAGCCGAAAATAAACCAGATCTGAAACCCTAAGTACAAAATCCGAAAACCCGAATCAAAGAAACTTGAAAAATTTGCAAAACAGAAAGCACAGACGCCTTTATACCAGACACAGACGCGTCTGAACTACACAGACGTGGTTCTGTAGTTCACAGACACGATCAAAGGTCACAGACGCGACTTCCGGACGCAGACGCGATAATATCAGTCACAGACGCGATTAAAATTCTCAGACGCGATTCCAGAAACCTGCAAAAATAAAAATCTGGCAAAAACACAGGCGCGATTCACGATATCACAGACGCTTCTGAAACACAAAAACGCGATCCGAACACTCGCAAACGCGGAAAAAACCTAAAATGTCGTCGAAATCATCCGATCTGCAACTTCAAAAATGCAAAATCTGCAACAAAAATGTTAAATGCAAAGGGACAAGGGTCCCACCGAGCGTGCCAAAATGTATATGGTGAAAATGGATAACAATAATAACAATATTGAAAGACTAAAATGGATTCAACCACGAAACCCTAGCCTAACAAGGAACAAAGATCCACCATAACATATGAAGATAACCTAAGACAATGCAAAATAACTCAAAATCACAAAGATTATACCATCACATGTCCAATAGGGTTTTGATCTCCATTCTTCCTATCTCCATTGATCTTGCTTGATATATTTGCTCTCAGATTTTTGTATGCACAAGAGCTCAATAAAGAACGGAATGTGGTTGCAAGTAGGATCGTAGTGTAGCAAGTTGCATGAAAGATCATTAGCATGAGTGATTAGGGTTTGACAATGAAGAAAGCATCTCCTTAAATAGAAGACACAATATGAAATGGAGGGTTAAGATTGAGAGGTGTAAAAAGAGAGGTCGGCTAGGATTAGAGGGTAGGTATAAGAAATACCAAAATAATGAAAGAGGTAGGTAGTGTAGAAAATAAGAGATGAATGACATGTGTCATGGGTGGAAAAAGATAATGAATTAATTAAATAAATAAAGATTTATTTAATTAATAGAAGAAATAGGACAATTAAATAAATAAAATATTTATTTAATTTAGGAAAGGGATAATTTAAATAAATAAATGTATTTATTTAAATGAGAAATAAGGCTAGAAGAGGATAAATGAATTAATTAAATAAATAAAGATTTATTTAATTAATAGAAGAATTAGGCTTAGATAATTAAATAAATAAAATATTTATTTAATTAGACTGGACAATTTTAGGTGTCTACAATTCCTACTGAGATGATATGTGTTGTCGATCCCGAGTCCCAGTTATATGGTTCCATTTTCACATACCTTCGTGACAATACCCTACCTCCTGATCTATCCAATAACCAACGTCACACTTTCATTCGCCAATCTTCTCGATATGTCATTTTAGCTGATATCCTATACCAGCGAGGTCTAGATGGCACTCTTCTTAGATGTTTAGAAAGCGATGAAGCTCAGATTGCGTTACGTGAAGTGCATGAAGGGATATGTGGTCCACATGCTAGTGGTCCTACCTTAGCCAAGAAACTCATCAGGACTGGATATTACTGGCCCAATATGGAAAAAGACTCATATCAGTTTGTCAAGAAATGTAAGCAATGTCAAATTCATGGAGACCTCATACATGTGCCAGCGTAAGAACTTCAACCAATTGCGTCTCCTTGGCCCTTTTGTTAGTGGGGCCTCAATCTCATAGGCAAGATTCATCCTCCTTCTTCCAATGGTCATAAATTCATTATCATTGCCACAGAGTATTTCACAAAATGGATTGAATTCGTACCTCTCACACAAGTCACTGGAAAACAGATTGCTACGTTCATCCTCAACTATATCATTTGCCAATACGGTATTCCTGTTTCCATTATCACTGATAACGGGCGTCCCTTCAAAAATTAGGATGTTCGTGAACTCTGTGACCACTTCCATATCTCCCATCGTTTCTCCATGCCATATTACCCCCAAGGTAACGGTCAAGCTGAGGCGTCTAATAAGACAATCCTTAAAATCCTAAAAAAGACAGTCGACGACGTTGGTTGTAATTGGCATATTCAACTTAATCCTGCACTTTGGGCATACCACACAAGTGTCCGCACACCTACAGGAGCTACACCCTATTCACTTACCTACGACGCTGAAGCCATCTTGCTTATTAAGGTTGAGCTGCCCTCTTTACGAGTCTCTTTACAACACATTATCAGTGATGAAGACTATAAGGTCTCTCGCTTACAAGAACTTGAACTATTGGATGAACGAAGACAAACTGCTTTTAATCATCTCAAGGCTTATCAACAATGAATGAGTCACAGCTACAATCATAGAGTCAAGCCTCGCATATTTGAGGTAGGTGATTTGGTTATCAGAGAAAACCCCAAAAATCAGCAAGACAAAGAGAAGAAGGGCAAGTTCGAACCAAACTGGTTTGGTCCTTACATCATTACAGCAGCATATGGATTTGGGGCATATCAGCTCTCAACTACAGAAGGTGAACCTTTGCAGGATCCTATCAACAACATGCGCCTTCGCAGGTTTTACACATAGCTCTTCAGAGTATCCTAATTAAAAAATAAAAAAATAAAAAAAATAAAAAATATATATATAAAAAAAAAATCATGGAAAAATCGAAAAAAGTAAAGAGAAATAATTTCGTCCAATGATGAAAACCACTTCGGTGGCGCCCTGGGCAAGTACCATGGTGAAAACTAGGTCACCGGCGCCATGTGTAGAGACATTTCTCCTTCCTCCTTCAGGATTCACTTTCATCCTTTCACTTTGCACACACTCACAACCTATTCGTTCATAATAAACTTACCCATTCCATCATGGCTTGTTATTGATCTACCCAAGATTGGTTCGCCATTCATAATAACCTCCCTTTTCCTCCCTTTCCATCCATAATAAATCAGATCCTATTTGTGGCTAAAACAAATCCTACATCTAGTGATGGGTGTGGAACTGAGAACATCACATGTTTCGAGGAGTACAGTTTCTTCCAACTTCCTTCAGTCTATCCGCGCATAATCCACAATAAAGCAACATTTGCATCACAGATCCGCAATAAAGTTTCATTTTCTCCGCAATAAAGTATCAATTTCATGGATTCAGTTAGTTTCAGATGATACACAGTAGCAACAATGGGCTTCAACAAATCAAATCTTTCAACAGACTCAGACAACATATGGTTCTGTGCTATCTATCCTTTTTTGTGAAAGTAAACATTGTGACCACAATCAAATAAGACTTATACAAGTGACAAGAGACACTAAACTTGAGGACTATAGTGGATGTTGGTGTCGAGTCTTGGTTTCCTTTTGATTTTATCTTTTGGTGACATGTCTTTTAGCTTTTCCAAGATGTCCCTGACTAGAAATTCTATCTCCAGGATGTCTTTGACTAGAAAGGCGAGGATGGGGTATCGTCACCTATTTGTATTTGTTGTTTGTGGATTGTCTCTTAGTAATATTATAACTTGTCCAAGGATATGAGGACACTATGAGTCTACTATGAACTGGGGCATTCTTTGTTTGTGACTGTCTTATCTCCATGCAAATAGGTACAATGACTTTCTGGGTCAAACATATGCCTCGATTGTCATAACCTACTTGCCATAATAAAGCTCAATGATGATAATGCACAAGAAGCTCCTTTCACTTTCATATCTTCTATCTTCCATCCCCCTTTCTTGATTGACTTCCATCGTCCTTCTCGAGTCCGCGTAGCCTGCTATCACATGACTGAGTATAATGACACACCCAAAACATTTGCATTTCATGTAGTTGCACCTGCATTACCACATATAAGCATTTCATACATACATATAGATATCACAACTGCATCACATCCTGCACACAACACATGTTAGCACATTTTACATTTTCATCAGGTAAATTTACATTTGCATTATCATATTCATCTGCATTACATACATTCACATTTGCATTTGCATAACATATAAAACATAAAAGAACAAAAATATTGCATTTCATTATATACATATTTGCATCCATATCATAAGCATCACATAAGAACATCTCATCACATATGTACACATGCATATAGCTACCGCAAAAAGATGAATCCTCACACACACACACACACACACACACACACACACACACACATATCAAGTGTCATGATACAATGATGTCAAAATCATATGGCTACAATCACCCGAAGGTGTCTACATCATCATACAAAAATGATACTATACTGATACATAGGGAGCCCTCTACAGCTATGATGAACTCCCTCCTTTGGAGCCTCTGGCCTCGATGGAATCTGAGCCATCGAAGGATCCGCCCTAGGATCATCCCTCATGTCCCCTCTATCTGGTGGTGGTGGAGGGCCCATAACCCCACCACTAGACGTTCGTCTCCTCCGGCTCCCTCCCGTAGCTATCGCTATCCGCGATGGTCTATGGAAGCTCCTCGCCCGCTGATCAGCTGGCACTGCACCATAATAGAGATCCTGCCAGTAGGCAATCTCCTCCCCTGCCTGCAGGACATAGGCGTATCCAGCCCCTGTGTCCTCTGTTGCCTGCCTCCCAACCCTCAGTGCTATCTCAGCCTCTGCGTAGCACTTAATGGCCTGGTCCCACTCCCGCTCAGTATCTCTGAGCCGCCTCCTAAGTCTATCCCTCTCCCTCTCCAGGTCCTAGATCTCATCTACCTGTCCCTGACAGATCTCCCTCAGCTCAGTTAGCTCATCCTCCTCCGCCTCAGCCCCCTATGGCTCTACCTGTGGCTCCCCCTGTACGGGTGCCTGCCCCTATGCCTGTGCCTATACTGGTGGCTGTACCTGTACCTGTACATGTACCTATCCCTGCACCTGTCTGGGACCCTGTGTTGTTGGCACCTGTAGCGGTAATCCACCGCAACCCCTCACCACCCGAGCATGTCTGTCCTCTCCACCCTCCCTCCGCAGCGCCACCCTCCTCTCTCCAACTGCCCCCCTCCTCCTCCGTCGGCCTCTACCCCCATCATCTCCATCATCATCACCATCCCCACCACCATCTCCATCTAGTGGCTCTCCTAGATCTATCAGGCGTGGGAATGGATGCTCAGCCCAATATGTTGTGTACTCTGCATCCATGCCGGCATCCTCGATCTCTGGCCATATATCCCAGGGTAGGGGCATCATCTCCACTAGTTGTGTAACAGCCTGATCATATGATAGTAGTGGCACAAACTGTGCCTGATCCCTGACTGTCCGTGCATACATGCCTGAACCCCATGGCATCCTCTAGATCTTTCCAAACTGCCTGCCCACCTTGTCAACTAGCTGCCTCTCCAGTACATAGGGCATCCGCCCAATCAGATACCTACTCCAAAAGGTGTAGGGTAGCTCTACTGCATCATCCTCCTACTACTCGCATCCCAGGTACGACCTCCATATAACCGTATCAATATCATCAATAGCCCATCGCCAGTACTCCAACCTACCAATCTGTGCCTGCGAGGTGATCATATCGTACAAATGCACAAAATTGTGTCTGTGACCTCTGCCCCTGAAGTGTATCGGTCACGTCACCGGTAGATGCTCATAGGCCCACACCTGTAACAATGTGACCCCACAGCCCAATCCCACTGATCTATGGTACACAAACTGATGTAGCTCATAATATAGGTGTGCCAACACGCACGGTTCCCAGGCATATCTGGTGTGCTATGTCACCAGTGTCTCCAATGTGCTCCCCCATCCCACAACCAACCCTTGTGTCACTCTATCCGGACACAAGAACCCACTGATCGCTCCTCCTACCACTGCCGGTAGTGTCAATCCTGTCTGTGTCATGGTATCCCATGCCACATGCCTTGCCCTCATCTCCAGTCCTGGATCCCGAAACACTCATCTCAAGGCCTCCCTATCTCCATCTCGATCGTAGGGAATCAACTCCCCATCGATCGGTATCCTCAAAATCCTGTATACATCCTCCAGGGTGACTGTCATCTCACCCATCGACAAATGAAACGTGCAAGTCTCGGAGTGCCACCTCTCCACCAGTGCAGTCAGCAGTCCCATGTTCGCCTGAAACTCAGGCACATACAGAATATGTCTTAGACCCATAGCCTCAATAGCAGCTCTGTCCTTGAACGTCAACTCAAGTCGCAACCTCTGAGTCGATGGGAATCTCTCCCGTGACTCCAACATAGGCAAATACTCCTGCAGTCAAGCAAATCAATCATGTCAGTCATAGTGGCATTCACTGTTCATCACAAAATGCTACTTTTTTATCTAAGTGCATGTGGTACTCCATCCTAGTGAAACTCATTGTTCATCACAAAGTGTTGCTTCTATCCTAGTGACACTCGTTGTTCATCACAAAGTGTTGCTTCTATCCTAGTGGTACTCCCTGTTCATCACAAAGTACTACGTGTTTTGCACTCCCTGTTCATCACAAAGTGCTCCTCACATTTGCACTCACTGTTCATCACAAAGTGCGGCTCCTATTTTGGTACTCATTGTTCATCGCAAAGTACTATGTCTTGGTACTCACTGTTCATCACAAAGTGTCTTGATCTATCTTATCCTAGGGCCTCTGCTTGAGTGAATCCTCTTAAGTAGTTTCCTAATTGGCAACGTATGTTCTATTACATAATTGTCAATCCTAGCCCTATTTGCTACCCTAGTATTCCCTAGAGGACCTGCTTGAGTGTATCTTCTCAGCAGCTTATCCAATCGACAGCGTATGTTCATCACAGAACTGTCGATTTGACCTTGAAGACATAAACGCGCTTTTCTGACATAAACGCGCTTAGAGACTGCATAAACGCGCCTGAAACACACAGACGTGCCTGGACGACACAAATGTTCCTGCACAGCACAGATGCGACCGCATTCTGCACAGACGCGTTTTCCAGCACAGACGCGCCCTGGCACAAACACAGACGCGCTTAGCGAGCATAGACGCGCCTGGCACAAACACAGACGCGCCTGGCACCAACACAGACGTGCCTACACGTTTTTGACATTTTTTGGACCCTATTATAAGCACATTTATTGCTCTATCTAGCATGCATTAATGACAATAATAAATGCATCAAAGTACGAGGAGGTTTTGTGGTACTTACCAGCTCTCCTGCCTCTGCTAGCCTCTGGAATCGGCGAACGCGATCGAATCTATGAACAAAAGTCATTGCTGCTGACTGCTGCTGCTCTATCTCGCTCTGCACTCTGATCTCTTGGATGTGTGGATGACAATGAGGATGTTTTCCCCTCGTGGTCTATCTTATAAACTACCCTAGCCCTAGTCTTCTGTGTCAGTCTTCGTTATCCCGTGACTTTGTCACTTTATCTAGTCAGTCCATTCTAGCCTTTCTTTCTTATCGAGAGATTTTCTGTGGTCTTTTCACACATTTTCATCCAATCTCTCGAGAGGGCATATCATTCCCATCTTGGGGCAACTTTGTATCAGTTCATCTTATCTTCTTTGAAACAACGCGACAAGCCACATTGTCTCAAAGAGGGGCAAAATGTAGACACCCAAAATTGTCCAGTCTAATTAAATAAATCTTTATTTATTTAATTAATTCATTTCATATTTTATTTATTTAATTATCTAAGCCTAATTCTTCTATTAATTAAATAAATCTTTATTTATTTAATTAATTCATTTATCCTCTTCTAGCCTTATTTCTCATTTAAATAAATACATTTATTTATTTAAATTATCCATTTTCTAAATTAAATAAATATCTCATTTATTTAATTATCCCACTTCTTCTATTAATTAAATAATTATTTATTTATTTAATTAATTCATTAACCTTTTCTACCCATGACACATGTCGTTCATCTCTTAATTCATACACTACCTACCCTTTCATTATTTTATTATTTCTTTTACCTACCCTCTAATCATAGCCGACCTCCTTTTACACCTCTCAATCTTATCCCTTCATTTCATATAGTGTCTTCTATATAAGGAGATGCTTCCTTCATTATCAAACCCTAACTAATTACTTGATCGATTGACTACTTGGCATATTGCGATCCTACTTGCAACCACATTTCCGTTCTTTGTTGAGCTCTTGTGCACATAAAATCTGAGAGCAAATATATCAAGCAAGATCAATGGAGATAGGAAGAATGGAGATCAAAACCCTATTGGACATGTGATGGTATAATCCTTGTGATTTCATTTGATTTGCATTGTCTTAGGTAATCTTCATATGTTATGGTGGATCTTTGTTGTTGTTAGGCTAGGGTTTTGTGGTTGAATTCATTTAGCCTTTCAATATCGTTATTATTGTTATCCATTTTCACCATATACAATTATTATAATGCAATTTTAATTATATAAGACAAGTGATATTTGTAAGGTCCAAATTGAACATAATCATGAAATCTCATGATGAAAACTTCCAACACAAAATCTACTGTTATGCTTCAATTAATGAATATATTGAGCATATTTACCCATATGCATAAGAAGAAAAGTAGTTTTGAAAGAGGAAACAAATAGACACATGTTGGACGTAAAAACAATGTACGTAAATTTACAGTTATACATGCTAGATTGTTGGCATTGTCAAAATCGGTCAATCCTGAGAACCGGTATACATGCTAAGGTTTGTCATTGATGTCTAACACTTACCGATGAAGGCACTAATCAGTGAAGTGGTATAGGTAGAGTGGTTTTGTTTTCTTTTTTCAGTAAGCAAAAGTTGGAAACAACATTGGTGTTGTAAAACCAAAGGTTCAATCAGCTCAAGGAAAGATTGATTAAGCCAACCGGTCTATCATTCGAGAAGATCTGTCACTTTGATGATGGTGAAGTCATAAAAGGTGACTCAGGCAAGAAGACTTGAAGTTGTATGCAAACAGGTAACTCATTGGTAAACAGGGGAAGAAACTTGGTGCTAGCACAACAGACCGACATTCAAAGGACGAACCGGTAATATAGAAGTGCAGTAGCATACCGATTCACCAGTATGATAGAAGGAAGACAGGTGATCACCTCAAATCTCAGAGCGGTGATCGATTATTCAGTTGCGGTGGTAAAGAGTTGGTGGGCTTGTGTCTAGGCCAAATCATATGTTGGTAAGGTCAACTTTTAGTTATCATGTAGTCAAACATGATTACATGCAGATTTTCAGGTTCGCATTTATTTGGCTGAACACGACACAGAAGTTTCTATCTTTGGAGATGCAGTGGTAGAAATGATTGAACACTTGGCGAAATTGTTGTAAGGCGCGCAAAGAAAGAGTGGAAGATTTTTTAATTTGAAATCTTCAAAAATCCATGATTACTTTGATTGAGGAATCACTGGAAAGAGTCGGTAAACAATGTATAAAGTGTTCTTGAACTCATTAAGAAAGTTTTGATCATGAAATTTGCAACAAGGAGATCTTGTTAAAGGCGATCCAAAGAGTAGAGGAGAGAGAGAGAGGAAGTGCTAAGAGGTGTTAGCACAATAGAGAATGTTTGAAATAGATCGACTAAGTGCAGAGTCGAAATATAGTAAACCAGAAGAGTGTAGAGCCAAAGATCAAAGGACTGACAGAGTGTAGAGCCGAAGGTCAGGGGACCGACAAAGTACATAGTCAAAGGTCTGAGGATTGGCAAAGTACAATGCTGAGGGATATGCAACCGGCTGAGTGAAGAGATGAGGGTGTAAGAAGGAAACCAGTGATGTGTAGTGAAGACACAATCGGTGTGTATTGAGTGTGATGCATGTTGAGATCTGATCAAGCTATTAGTAGCTATTTCAACAGATCATCCATTTGTTTCTTTCTGACAACTACAACATAAATCACTTAACCGAGTGGACTTTAATAGGTCCTTATTGTAAAATCCCTTAACCGGGTGACATCTTAACCGATGTTCTAAATCCTCTAACCAAGCTACCTTTAACAGGGTAAAGGCACTAACCGGCCTTGATCAAAATCCCTTAACCGGGTGGCACCTAACAGTGTCATTGTAATCTCCTAATAGGGATGGCTCCTCATAGGGCGTACTTTAGAAAAGTACAAATTTTGTGAGTTCCTACTCACACCGTGGTTTTCTCCCTTTTTGGGTTTCCACGAGATAACATTTGGTGTCACTGTCAACTGTTCATGCTTGCATATTTTCCTTCTGTGATTAAATATATTGTTGGATCTTAGATGAGTGTAGATTTAAGTTAAAAGTTAAATTGTGAAAATTTGATTAAGTGTTGATTCCCCCCTCCCCTCTAAGCACCGGTTGGGACTAACAATACATCCAATTAATTTACCTTGTAGACAACAAGAATTTTGGCATTTCTTTTTATAATATTGTCTTAGTTTCATTATAGTCTAGATTTTAAAATTATTTTACTTCCTTTCCTTTTAAACCTATTTAAACATTTTTTTTAAATAATGGATATCAAAAACGAATTCACATTACTAAACCATTATAACATTTTTTACATATCATAACATTAATTTAATGAAGATTAATACACTAAAACATAACAAATATAATAAAAACAAAAAATAACTTCTTCTTCTTCTTCTTCTTTTTTTTAATCTAGTATTTAATTTCAATTATGATTGATTTGTGAAATTTTAAATAAAATAAAATTCTAAATTAGAAAATAGCAATAATGACTTCACATTAGCCCCCATAAATCCAAGATCTTCATTTTTAATACTCCTCAGTTGGTGGCTGATAGACTTGTGAATATCTTAGGTTTCTCAGTAGACTCTCTTACTTCTACCTATTTGGGGATTCCTTTCTTTATGGGATCTGCTAAGTCTTCTTTTTGGAATTCGATTATTGAGAGACTTAAATCTCGTATTTCTGCTTGGAAGGCTAGGTGGTTGTCTCTTTCAGGAAGGATACCTCTCATTAAAACGGTCCTATCTGCCATTCCTAATTACTATATCTCAGTTCTTCAAGCTCCCAAATCAGTCATCTCCCAATTTGAAAAGATTATTCGATCTTTTCTTTGGAAAAATAACATGACAAAAGATAAAAAGATTCCACTGATTTCTTTGACCAAGATGTCTCTTTCCAAGCAAGTTGGTGGTGTTGGGATTCGGGACTTATCTAAAAGAAATAGGGCTTTTGGGGGAAAACTAGTTTGGTCTATGTATACTAAGCCCCGATCTTTGTGGTGCCAAATTATGTAGGCTAGGTATTTGGATTCCCAGAATCCTACTAGGATCTTCACAATTTCTAATCCTCCATAGGGGTCTTCTATTTGGAACTTTATGATCTCGTGTAGGGAAGTGGTCTCTAATTTTCTCTCCTAGCAGGTCCATTCGGGGGAAGATATTCTTTTTTGGAAAGACTCCTGGAACAGCTTTCCCCCTCTCTCGCAACATGATTCTCTTGCATCTGTTTCACTTGTTCTTTCTCAATCATGGGGATTTAGATTGGTTGATTATGTAGATAGTGTTGATTTGTTTTCTCACAAGGTCTCATGGAAGGATCCCTCTACTCTTCCATTGTCCTTGCAGGAAATTCAAAATTTTAAATATGTTTTGCAAGACCGAGTGGCTTTCCTTTCTAAGATCAAAGATCAACTTATTTGGTGCCCTTCTAAATCGGGAAACTACTCTGTTAAAGAAGGATATTTTGCTGTTCAACAAATAGCCAATCAAAATGCTCCTCATCGTGCCTTTTTGTTCCGTTGGAATAATTCAGTATTACCTAAAGCTGGTGTTTTTTCCTAGCTCATGCTGCAAAATAGAATTTTGACTAGTGATCGTTTAGTCAAATTTAATATTGCAACCTCCTTTTCTTATGTCTTATGTGGTAAAGCTCTTGAAGATGTCAATCATCTTTTTCTTCATTGTGAGTTTGCGAGTAGTTGTTGGCATTTTGTCCTCCAAAAGTTATCTCTTTCATTCCCTTTGCCTTTATATTTATGGGACATGTTTCAGTCTTGGCCAGTTTTGTATTCATCTTCTCTATTTGCTTGTCTGTGGTTTATAATTCCCTCTTCGATCATATGGGCCATTTGGTGGGAAAGAAACAAGCGCATTTTTAGATGTGACTCATCGAATTTATCTATTGTTCTTGGGATTTTGGAAAGAAGTATTATTGAACAAGTTAATGCTCATGTTCAGAAATATTTTAATATGAATTCATAGTTCTCTTCCTGGGACAATTTTATGATTTCTTCTTGGAAAAGTATCATTATTCCTATATCACCCGCCTTTCCAAGGATTCAGAAAACACCTGTAGACAGAAATTCCATAAAATGGCATCCTCCTAATGCCCCTTTTTGTAAATTGAATTTTGATGGATCCTCCCGTGGAAATCCTAGTGATTCAGGAATAGGGATAGTTTTTCATGATCATTTGGGTTCTTTATTAGCATTAAAAGCTATGCCAATCTCTTCTAGCACAAATAATATGGCCGAGGCTTGTGCTCTTTTAGAAGGTCTTGTTATGGCTAAGGGTTTGAATTTCAAATACCTTCATATTGAAGGTGATTCGGCTATTGTCATTAATGCTTGCAAGGCAAGAAAAGATGATAATTGGCATTTCCGGTATATTATTGAACAAATATGGACCGTTCTTGATACGTTTGAGCACCTCATCATCTCACATGTTTATCGTGAAGGTAATGCATTGGTTGATTGCCTCGCTAATATGGGTTGTGACAAAACTGTTATTGATTCCTCTCGATTGGGGTGTGATTTGATGAGCTTCCCAAACCTATTAAGTATAGCCTATAGAGAGTCGAGTATTTAATATTTCTTATTATATTATTGCTCATTTATATGAGTTGATATTCTCTTCTCTTGGTGAGGTATTCCTTTTAATAATTCCATTTGGTTTTGATTTGAGGTACTTTGCTTTACTCGATCATCACTTGGCATTCATTAATGATGAGTTGGTTGTTATTGATGTTGTTTGTGTGTTTGGTATTCTCTTCTGGTGCGAAATCTGGAGATATTTATTTTCACATTGGGAATCTGTCCTTCATATGCCATTTAAAGTTTGGCATGGCGTTGTTTTCATGATTATCTCTATACACTACTTCTTTTGGTTTGTCATATTTTTTATCATATATCTCCTATTTCTTTTCATTTACAACATACAAATTTTGGGCTTCATTTCTCTCTAGCATTTCCGCATTCACCTCTTCTCCTTTGGCATTTGTCTATAATGGCAGACCGCAGATCTCATGTCATTGGTGTCAGTCATGTTTTGGACCCTTGTGTTTCTTGTAAATTCTTTGTGTTTTGTAGTATATATATATATTTTGGTTGCAGGTGTTTTTGGTGTAGGGGCATGTCAATTTTGGTTGCAGGAGTTCTTTGTTGCAGGGCCTTCAAGATATCCCATGAAGATGGATATGTCCTTCGATGCTAGTTTAGTCCTCTTGCTTTTTGGAGCTCTTTTCTTCATTCACTGGGCAACCTATGTTATTTCTTTTTCATGTCCTTATTTTGTAAATAATCTTGCATGCTCCTATTCTATAAAATGAGCTTGCATGCTCCTATTTGTAAATGAGCCTCCATGCTCCTTTGTTGATCTCTATTTTGAAACTAGCTCCGGCTAGAGAATTGTTCACTACTTCTCTTCTATAGTCATGTTGATGAGCAATGACCAAAGTTTTTCTTGTTGGTTCTTTTCTCTGGGAGCCTAGTTTGAACCAGTTTTTAAATATATTGTAAAAATTATATATTATTAATAAAATATATCAAGCGACATTGCCACCTTGCCAAAAAAATAAAAATAAAATAATGACTTCACATGCTAACTAAATTATTTTATTAAAAAACTCTTATGAAGTTTGTACAACAAACAAAAGATCTCCTCTGACACATATTTTAAAATATCATAATTCAAGCTCCATAGAAATTACTCAATTCTCACTCGAAGTTATCCCTATGTAACCTCTACAACAACATCAAACTTTTCTATAAATATCTAACCAACCAAATGTCCTTTACCACATTAAATTAAAAATTTATTAGTTCGATGTATTAGGCATTTATTTTGCTCAATCGTATATTTATGTGTTTTTTCAAACCAAGCACAAACAAATTATTTAATTTGCATGTACATATATAATTACAAGCACAAAATTTCTTTCTATGAAGGATTTCTTACCCAAGGAGATTAAAATTGCACAATCTTTATGAGTGGATAGCTATGTAGTCAAAGCCCTAAACAAAAAAATGTGAAATATCAACAAATTGTCATTGAGGGAGGAGGAAGCACTAAATGATTAAATCCATGAAAATAAATTGGTGTGCATATTTGCACACTTCGATTTTAAATCTAAGCTTTATAATAATTTCAGTTGAAGTACAACTCTGTGTAGCTCGGACGAGAGAGGAGAATGTCCCCAAATAAAATATTTAAAATTTGAAGCTATTTATTGAAAGTAGACTTCATCATATCTCATTTAATTGACTAAAAATAAATAAAACACAGAACTAAATGCGAATAATATTAAACTCAACATATTATAATTTATAATGTGATGTTGGAGATTAACAACTTTCACAAATGACTCAAGAAATTCCTAAACTAACTCCTATAATAGTGAATCTACAACAAAACTAAGATATGGTGGACATGTTTATTCATTATTCCTAACAAAAAGAACATTTGTATTATCATCAACGTAAAAAAATTATTATTTTAATTAAAATATTATATTTGAAATATTTATTTATAATATTCATGTTTCCACAATCCATACTAATATCTATAGTTGCTTCCGGTTTTAAAAAAGGCACACAATCAAAACTAGAAGCAACTATAGACATATTTATTTGTTATTTAATTATATATTTATTTTAGATAAAAATTATATTATAATTATATTTTATTTTATATTATATAGTTCAACATTCTAATTAAAAAAAATAAAAAACCACTATTGGCAGTTATTTAAAATACGTTAGTAACAATGGGAGGAGTGATGTCATTGAAGGTATATCCAGGGGTTGGTGTTTTTTTTTTACTGGTGATAGGCGGGAGGATGTTTGGCTGCAATAGCAAGATAGATCTACTCACATTAATTTGAGTGGTTCTGAGCTTGTGTCAAAACCAGATTTTGAGGTTGCTTCAAGCAATGACAAGTTTATGCATGGGGGCAGTGCAAAACATGGGGCCTCTTCCTCTCTTAATGTTGAGAGAGAAATCAAATCTACTTAGGGGAGAAAGGAGAGGCATGATGCAAGGAATACTAAGGAGGAGAAGGATCTTAGGGGGGGGAGGACAAAATGTCGAGGTTAACTTGAATGAAGAAATTATGTTTCGATCTTTTCTCAAGGGGAACCAGAGGTTGTCAAGCCCATGGTGATGATGAGTTTATCGACTAAGATAAATAATGAAGTGCTTAAAAATAAGCAATATTTAGAAGACATGGGTCTAATAGGAAGATTTCAAGGTTTTTTCGTCAAGTTTGGGTGAACTGCAGAAAATGATTAAAGAGTTCTAGAGCCCCATTTTGATTGGGGTTGTGTAGATATATCCTAGAGATTGTGGCTTTTTTGTGGTAGTCTTCAACAACATTCAAGATAGGAATGGGGTTTTGTACAAGTATCTTTGGAGCTAGAAGGAGAATAATACGTTGTTGTTGAATCCATGGTACCCAACTTTCAACACCCTCACTGAGTCCTTTGACAACATTTGTACCTAGGTGAGACTCCCAAATCTTTCGTTATAATATTGGTTTGAATCTTGTTTCAAATTTATAGGAAATACATTGGGGATATTTTTTGGGGTGGACGAGGATTCTCTAAAGTTTTTGCATACTGCCTATGCACACATTCTTGTAGAGATGGATATGTCCAAAGCCCTTCCAAAAGATTTTTCTTTAAAATCTACTAATGGGATTGGGTGTAGCAAGAAGATTATGAAGGAATCCCTTTTAGATGTAGAAGATGCTTTCAAATAAGGCAATTGGTAGCCAAATGTGGTAGAAAGGAAATGATTAGACAAGATACTTTGTGGAAGGAGGTTGCTCCTCACCATTACTTGGTTGAGAAGGATGTTGAAGTCACCCAAAAATAGGCGATTAGAAAGAATTTTGAGGAAGAGTCGTAGAGTTCTAACTCCATAAAAAGATAGTTTTTAGTACAAACAAGAGAAAGTTGAGTGTGGTTTCTTCAACTATATTGGACATAGATAGAGTGGTGTAAAAAAAAAAGACAGTGTTAATGTTGATAGTTGCTTTGTGATGATTAAGGAAGAAAAACAAGTTGGTCCACAGAAAATGGCAGGTGGGAAGGGGTTTCCCTTTGGTGTATCTATTGAGGAGATATAAGGCATTACGAAGCTAGAGGAGGGCCAAAGAGAGGAGAATGGGAAGAAATAGCAAGATGAAGGAGAGGAGGAGGAGGGTTGGAATTTAGTGAAGGGAAAGAAAGACAAGAGATCAAAGTAGGACAATTTATAACACACCTCCTCTATTAGCACTTGATACATTGCATTGACATTCAGATGTTGTCATTTATGGCAACTAGAGTTAGATATCCAATCAGTAGTTCATAATTCATTCATACCAGAAGATTGATCAAGGTCCAGTGAGGTATGGTGAGCAAAATAGGTCATTCAGCAAAGTGTACAATATTTTGTTTGGTGATTCATTTGTGTTGAGTTTTATGTTATGGATCTTGGAATTGCATTGTGGATGTGTAACATACCTTATTCCAAGAATATGGCCTCCGGTGATATGTCTTATGTAATTTGGAAGATCTGGTTGACAGGTTTTCTGGTAGAACAATGTTTATTAGTAGTAACGTGTGAAGATTTATTGTACAGATCGTGCGGAGTGATTTTGGCGGTTGTTTGCATGTTTGAGGATGATGAGCTGACGTGTGGAAAGTGTGTGGACAATTTATTTTATTCCACTTGGTTGTTATGGATCTGATTGAGCCAACTTTGGGTAACACGTTTCATGTGTGTGTTGTGTAGTTTTTGGGCCGACATTAAATAAACCTAAATTGTTGATGTGGATATATAAGACCGATTGATTTGATCATTTTTTATATCTATGGTTATGTGGAAAGTGTGTATGAGCGATTGTGCGCAATTTCACACGTACAGTTTAATTATTTGTGCTTTGGTATAATGCAGAATATATGAATAAAGCAGAGTAGTAGAGCAGAGCAAGATTATGTGTTTTGTGCTTAACCATAACTATACTCATGCATTTGTTGATGTTATTCAATAGTTCAAAACTTCTTGTATCTTTTGTAATCATTTTGTAAGGTAGTGAGCCTTCCAGGTTGTATCCCTTATTATAATTTTGAGCAGTGAGCTCTAGGCAATGTGTCTGAATGCATGTGCATTCCCATTGTAATATTTCACTTACTCCTAACATGGTATTATCTCATTGTGGGTATGTTCCAATGTGGTTTTTCCCTTAATTGAGTTTTCCACATATAAATCTGATGTTTTGGTGTTAAGGATGTTCACCTTATGTGTTTACATCTTTCTTTTATTGATTTGCATTAGATGGTTGAAGAATCAGATTGATAATGTTAAAGATTTTAGAACACTAATTCACCCCCCCCCCCCGCTCGCCCCCCTTCCTCCCAGTGTCCCTTGATTCCAACAATTGGTATCAAAGCCTAGTTCCTTGGAAGGAGCTTAAAAACTTGAGGAAGATTGGGGAAGGTGTTTTAATGGATTCCAGTGGTCTTAGACAATAGGTACTTGTTGCACTTCATGATCTTGATTAGTCCAAAGCCAAAGTCTAGGAATTGAAAACAAATCTCAAGGATGTTGAAAACTTCATTCAAACATTAAAGGAGCAACTAAGTAAGTCCAAGGAAAAGAGAAAGGAGCTTGTTGATCAGCTTAAGTAGAAAGAAAGTCTAAGCATGGATGATGAAGCCCTTAAGGAAAAGACAGAAGAATGTGAGAAGCTTGCCATAGATAATGCAGTTCAGAAGAATGAGATGGAAGCCATTGTGATGAGATTGACAAGGGAGATTGAAGAAAGGAAGAAGAATGAGGAAAAGTTTGCTCAATCTTTGAAAGTCAAATATGAAGAATGTTGCAGACTTGAGAATGAGAATGGACAGTTGGTGAGTGACCTTCAAGATGCTAGAGAACATGAGGAAGATCTTGGAAAGAAGGTCCTACTTCTTATCTTGAAGCTGTAAATGAGTATAAGGAGAAGTTCTGGGTCAGCTCAACCAGACCAGATGAGATGCTTGCAAATCAAAAGAATCTCAATGATACACAAGGTCTTGGATTTGAGAAAGGTGAAAACTCCAAATCAACATTGCAGAAGATCAACTCAAGAAAGCCTCCAGTAAGGCAACCTAATGCTCATTAGTTTAATGGTAATTGTTTTGTTTTCAATAAATTTGATCATATGGCTAGTCAATGCAGAAATACAATGAACAATAATGGTCCATCTTTTACCAGCCAATGTTTTAAATACAACAAGTATGGTCATAAGGCAAACATATGCAGAAGTGTGATCAATACTTTTGAAAATAGGAGAAATGTCAGATGTTATGCATGTAGTAGGTTTGGACATGATGCTAATCAGTGCAGATCAAGAGGAAATCAAATGCATTTCAGACCTATGCAAGGAAATGTTGTTTTTTATGTTTGCAACAAATCCGGTCACATTGCTAAGTATTGCAAAAGCAGAAATGTGAATAGAAGAGGTTCGAAAGACAAGAACAAGAATGTAAAGCCAGATGAGAAAGGAAATCAAAAGTTGAGGAGATCAAAGATCAAATGAAGAAGACTTGGGTGAAAAGGAGTGATGATAACACAACGAATGGGTCCGCACTTGATTCCGGTGATGCAACCTCATCTAGTAAGTAAGCTAAGGCATTCGACCTTAGGGGGAAATTTCCAAGAAAAACATACAAACCCCCTGTTGGAGATATATACCTAGTTCCAATAGGTTATGGAGATGTGTGTGATGGTTATAGATGGATTCCAGAAGTTTCTGATCAGACTTGATGATCTATAGATGATCTTTTGGGAGAACCCTGTGAATGCAGCGTATCCAAAAGAGTTAGGGTTAAGTGAATTTATTATACCTATAAGTTAGGTATGCAGAAGATAAAAAAACAAATTGACCTTTCATTTCTCACTTTGCATTCGAAGCGAGAGAGTAGAGAGAGAATTCCTAAGGAGATAGTGGAGAAGTATGAGGATACAATATGCTTTATGATTGACACTGATCAGTGCCTTATGGAAGCTGTGGAGCCCACAAATTCATGGATCATGCCCATGGGGAATGAGGTGGAAGGACACATTCTTGATGCATATGCTCAACACTTATTGATAAAATCAATGGATAAGTCTGAGGAGAGGCTTTGAACTTACAAGGAGAAGATCTTGGACTTATATTGTAAGTTCATGAAGCCTGAGATTCAAAAGAAGGTGAGGAAGGAAGTAGAACAACTGACAGAGAGAGCATGAGGTTTACCAAAGAGGCGATCTGGAGAGCTAGAGAGCAAAACATTTTGAAAGAAGAAGATGTGGTCAAGTCTAAGAAGGCTAAATCGGAAGCCCTTGCCCCTAAGCTGAAGCAACCAAAGAGTTCAACACCCTCCTTCGATGCTTAGAAACCTACGAGTTCACCTAAGCCTCAAGACAAACCATCCAATGAAGGAAAGAGGAAGAGAGGATAAGTCAGAGTGTTCATTCTTGTTGATGAAGAGGACAGTCAAGGAGGTTAAAGAAAAAGTTGCCAAGGTCACCAAGATCTCAAAGGAGAAATCATTTGGTGGACCTAAATCTGGTTAAAAATCAAAGTCCAAACTTAATGAGGTGTTAAAGAAGGGAAAAATTGAAGTTAAGCCTCCTATGTCCTTGAATGAGATTGTTAATAAGGTTGCCAAGAATGGGAATTTAAAGCCATTAGCAGAATGGTATGAAAATTTTGATGAATCCAGTAAAAGGACATTAGAGGAAGCAAATGTAGAATACCCAAATGTGTATAGCAAAGCTCGAATTGAATTAATGACAATCATACCGAAGAACTTGTGTGACATTTTGGATGCTAGGAGACATACTGCAAATAAAGAAGATGAGAGATTGAAGGAATATTTATTAGTTAATCCTTATTCACTTATTTCTAAGGAAGAGATAGATAGATTACTTCAACTAGCAAAGAATGAATTCAGGAGTAAGCACGCAACTAATAATATCATGTTCGGTAAAATCGATGAAGTTGCTAGGGAAACAAATAATATTTTGAGAAATTTTTTTTAGATAACTGATATCAAGTCAATCAAGTAAAAGGACAAGATGACTTTAATCTGGATAGGTAGACAATGGATGATACTTCTATCCCAGAAGTCCAGACTGTTGAGCAGGAAGAGGTTAATATTGAGGATGCGAATGCAAGGAAAGAAAATGAGGGTAAAGACAAGAGTGACAACCCTTCAGTTGATGCAGTTAACCCTCTGGTTCTTGGAAAGGAAGCATATACAAAGGAGAATGCTGAAAAGGAAAAGGTGGAGGTAAAGGTTTAAGTTGAGGTTGAGGCAAGAGACACTGAGAAATCAATGAACAAGAAGTAGATTTATGTGGATTCATAATCCACTCAAGGCCCTATCAACCTAGCTTCTCTGTCCCTTATCCATGCACTCAAATTGGCAACATTTGCTCAAGCGAAATCCAGTGAGGACCTGCTAAAATCTCACATAGAGGATAGTGAGTTGCTTACTATGGCATCCGATATTCTTGAGAAACTCATGCCTTCATTTCAGAAGGCCTCATCAGATACTCCATTTGGGCAATTGAAAAGTTTAATTAACTCCATGGACAATCACTTTCAATCCTTTGAAAAATCTGTTGAAGAGAAGGTCCAGAATAAGTTTAATGCAAAAAGGCTCCGGACACTAAAGAAGATGATTATTGATGACAGATTCACTCTGGATATGTGTGTAAAGGGCATTTAGGATAGTTTATCCAAGGGAGGAAACATTTATAAGTCATGTTTATCGTTATCTAAATTCACTATGGATATTGAAAAAAGACTAAAGAACACGAGGATCAACTTGCACATATGTCTTAGTCATTTGATCCCTTATCAGTCTCCTTGAGCAGTCACAAAGACCAAGTGATATCTTTGCTTGAGAAAATCAGGAGTTTGAGTCTGGAAAAAGAGAAAATAATTGGTAGTTTGTGAACTTAGGAGTCTCATTACTCCCAAGTTGGATATCACGCTTAGTGGTCTGGAAGATGCCCAAAGTGCCATGAAATCCACAGAGCCGACATATCTCAAGTCAATAGAGGCACTTGCATACTTGTTCAGTGGGCTTATAACTGTGTTGGAGAGTCTTAAGAAGGGGCGGGATAGCTACCTAAATTCATTGAATAATTATTTTGCAGACATCTTCAAATTTTGGTGAGTATGAAAGGACAGTAAGTACACATGTAAATAGCATTTTTGTTTTTTGGAACCCTACCTTTGCCATTGATGTCAAAGGGGGAGAGTAGATGAGTGAAAAATGATGATCTTAGGGGGAGTTTTGATTTTTTGAGTCCGGTAGTCAGATTTTTGGTTGCAGTGTACATATCTTGGTTTTGGTCTGACATTTAGTCATTTTTCACTAAGTGTTGACATCAATGCCAAAGGGGGAGATTGTTGGCTAGAGACACTACATTGATGTTCGCATGTTGTCATTGATGGCAAATAGAGTTAGTTATCAAATCCGTAGTTCATAATACATTCATACCAGAAGATTGATTGAGGTTCGGTGAGAAGAACAGGTCATCCGTCAGAATCTATAGTGTTTTGATTGGCGATTCATTTGTGATGAGTATTTTGTGTTACATATCTCGAAGATGCATTATGGATGTGTAACATGCCTTATTCCAGGATTATGGCCTTTGGTGATATGTCTTTGTGTAAATTGGAAGATCTAGTAGATAGGTTTTCTGGTAGAATAGTTCTCATCAGTAGTAACGTGTGAAGATTCATTGTGCAGATCATTCAGAGTGATTTTGGTGGTTGTTTCCGTGTTTGAGGATGATGGGATGACATGTGGGAAGATGTGGACAATTTCTTTTTTTTCGCTTGGTTGTTTTGGATCAGATTGAGCCGACTTTGGGTAACACGTTTCATTTGTGTGTTATGCGGTTTTTGGGCCGACATGAAATAAACCTAAATTTTTGATGCAGATATATAAGAATGATTGATTTGATCATTTTTTATATTGATTGTTATGTGGAAAGTGTGTATGAGCGATTGTGTGTAGTTTCACGTGCACAGTTGAAAGATTTGTGCTCCGATATAATGCAAAATATCAGAATAGAGTAGAGTAGCAAAGCAACACAAGATTATGTGTTTTGTGCTTAACCAGAACTATAATCAGGCATTTGTTGATTGTATTCAATAATTCAAACCTTCTTGTATCTTTTGTAAGGCAGTGAGCTTTCTGGGGGGTAGCCCTTTTTGTAATTTTGAGCAGTGAGCTCTAGGCAGTGTGTCTGAATGCATGTGCATTTCCATTGTAATATTTCACTTACTCCTAACAAGGTATTATCTCATTGTGGGTATGTTCCCACCGTGGTTTTTCCCTTAACTGGGTTTTCCACGTATAAATTCGGTGTTGTGGATGTTTGCCTTATGTGTTTACATCTTTCTTTTATTGGTTACCATTAGATGGTTGAAGAATCAAATTGACAATTTTAAAGATTGTAGAACACTTATTCACCCCCTCTCAGTGTTCCTTGATTCCAACATCCTCATCTACATTTCAGAGAAATAACAAACCTAATGATGTAAGGATATCACCTATTAATGGGTCTTTGCCTGTCAGCGATTTATGTTTTTGGGGAGGGGCTCCCTATTTATAGCCCTAGCTAGTTTGGGTTAGTCTAAAAATCTTGATCCATTAAGAAAAACTCTTTTACAAATAAAAGAAATAGTTTATTTAAAAATAAAATATATTATGTATTATATTCATATTTAAAAATTTCTAATATAAAATATAAAATATAAAATATAATATATAATAATAATAATATAATTTATATATAATAATAAGTAGAATAATTATATTATATACACTTTATCTATATTATATAAAATATGTATTATATATTATATTATAATTATGTGAAATAATTATTTATTGTTGTTCGGTAATAGATATAATTTTATTGAAATATAGAGTATGTAATTACATGGCTGAAACAATTTTTTTTGTAAATCATCTAAACCATACATGCGAACATCCCACCATATCTCCGAACACTAAACACCTAGACCCAGACATTGAACCGGAAATTCAAAACTTGTACCAAAGCATCCTTCTTTTCACCCAACTCCAACCCCCATTCCATCACCATGGTGACTACATCAACATTCGTGCGGTATTTGTGCATGGTCTTCAAAAAAGCACAAACACCTCGTCTCCAAACTTGAAAATGCATTTGATCCATTAAGTAGTGACATCGCCTACAAACGCTAGCTGTTTCTTGGATATGTAAAGCGTAAAAGTTGCTTCCATTCTCATCGAACAAAAAATGGGCCCAACCATCTTTAAATAATACTCCATCACCTTCCCTATATCATCGCCAATAATTTATAATAATACATATAATCATAATATTATTTTAAAATAAATATAATTCAGTTATATTATATTAAAAAAAGAAGAAGAGTAATGAAATATTTCATATGAGTTAGGAGTATATTGCCGTCCATGTTTATATGAAACGATGTGGGGAGGGCACTAGGTGTGTAGTCATCGTCTGTGTGGGGTCACACTTAGTAGAGTGTTGGTGGGGTTAAGAAAACATCTATTTATTTTGTCCCTAAAATGGGGCCACTCTCTTTGTAATGTTCTATAAGCAATATCTCTCCTTAGTAATGTTTTATTTGCATTCTATTTACTAGGAATCCACAACAAACGACAAGCAAAAAAGGAAAAAAAAACAGTTAACAAAATTTAGTGCTTCAAGCATAAAAAGGATATTTTTTTTGAGAATGAGAAAATGTTTCACATTTTTGGGGAGCAGAAAGATGTTTCAATCTAAGATAGGTTCTCATTAAAATGTTGAAAGACAAATCTACAATAAAAGCCTATTGACTAATTAATTAATTTAATTTATTAATCTAAATATCTTTAGAAGATGCATGTTTCTTTTTGGTGTTTCTCATCAAATTGTGTGTGTGTTTTTTGCATCAAGCACTCTTCCAGAGAGTTTTAGTCCTCAACCCTAGAATTGATCACCATGTCTCCATCCTCCTCTTAAGGATGTCTAGCTTCGGAAGGACCATCCCAACAAAATAGATTTTCTATGAGTGTTGAATTCCAGCCAAAAAGAAGTACCTATAGCTTTGTACTAGTTGGCCCAATCCATTATTTTAAAATATAAAAAATAACTTACATTGAACTTTAATTAATTAATTTTTTTAACAATTTAATTGTAAAATATTATCCCAAACATTAATCTACATGTCTGTTATTATATCCATTCCCCTCTCCTCCACACAAATAACGAACACATTGTAGTGTTTACCTAAGCTTCTATTTTAGAAGTATGGAGAAAGCCAAACCGAAAAGAAAAACGGGAAAGAAAAAAGGCAACGTAAGACAAAGATACTGTTTAATCTTTTGAGGAAATGTGGATAATAATAGGATTCCCTTCAAGAATCATAATAGAATCATGGTACTCGAATTAATCCACTTAAGAAATCACTTCATTCAAACCTAAAAAGGGCGGAATGTTTAGGGTAGGATTTATGTCGTCAACCACAAAATCCCGCGCCAGGTTTATCTTTCTGCAAAAGCCCTGAATGAATAGTTTACAGGTGCAGCAGAGGAAATTAAAGCTGCGTCAAGAAGAGTTTAGCCGTCGTTTCACAAAACAAAGAGACGGCGGGTTTATTTAAAACGGGGAAGGTGGCCGACCTCATGGCAATGGGCGTCAGTACGCAGGGCAATTTCATGCCCTCTCTGGCTTTGTCTGTGCCTGCAAGCCACGTCCTTCGGTTTACGTCTACTCCAACATTTTACTTGTAAGTCAAAACATTTTTTTTTTATTCTTCTTACCGTTTTTCTGTCTCCATATCGGCTTTTTTGTTTCTGTTTTTGGTGTTCTGTTCCTATTTTTCTGCTGTGTCATGATATTAGCTGCACTTAGGCATGTATTTACAGTCATAGCCCCAGTTCCGTGTAGTGACATTGGGCTCAGTTGCATTCATTGCACTGCCATTATATATGATGACGATGCAGGCACATTTATGATAGATTGTTGGTGGTAACCCATGTACTCCTTATCAAGGTATTAGGCGAATCTTTGACAGATATTTAGAGTCATTAGTTGAGCCCGCTCGTGTAATTATACTAGCAGAGCTTTACATATATTTTCGCAACGCCGCCATTTTTTGTTTTGAATCAGCGTTTAGAGTGAGCTACAATGTTGGATTACAAATTGCAAACTGTGTTAACGAGAATTATTGTGCAAATGACTTACCACGGAAGCGTTAGACCCACAAGAGATGCATATTTACTGTTGTATTGTCTGCTCGCCTATATATTTGAATCTAGGTTCAAAATGTGTCTACAGTGATAATCACTTGCTTGCTATATTTCAGAGATATTTGCAATTCTACAGTCATAAGTACTCCCGACCCAGATAATGATATAGTAGGCAGAAGAAGACAGATATTTTCAGAATACTTCTCTGTTAGTGCAGTTTTTGTTTTTAATTTCACAGTTTGAGTCACTACTTCAGTCTAGCTCACTTGAACTGTCTGATTAAAAACAACAAACACCGTTACCCAGATGTATTGTGAAAGTGTCTTCCTGCGGAAACCTCTGATCTAAAACACACAGTTATATTCAATCATAGTGACTGCCCGCCTGTATGATTGAAATTAGACACAAAATTTGTTTGCAGTGACAACTCCTGGCCAGCATGGAATGGCATGAGACACAATTTATAGATATATACAGTCACAAGTACTCCCTGCTAGCATAGTGATCGTAGGCAAAGTTACACATTTATTTCCATGATATGTTTGTAAAATTGTGCTTGATGATATTAATCTGGCATGTTGAGTGAGCTGGCTTGTGAAAATGTCTTACTGCAGAAACCATTGATTCAAAATACATAGGTATTTACAGTCATAATGACTGCTCTTTTATATGATTGAAATCAGGCTCAATATGTATTTACAATTTTACAGTTATAGCCCCTGTCTGCTATGTAATGGCATTAAGCACGATTTTATAGATATTTATTTTCATAAGTACAATCCCACCTATATTAGATGTTTCCACAATACTTGTAAAAATACCTTATTTGTTGTTATTAATCCAACACCTTGAGTGAGCTACCTCAGCCTAGCTCACTTGAAATGTTGGATTAAAAACAGCAAAAATATTTAACTACAAGTGTTGTGAAAAAGCCTTTAGAAGGAAACCTTAAATTCAAAATACAGAGATATTTACATTCATCATTACTGTCTGCCTATCTGTTGAAAGTATGTGCAAAATCTATTGGCAGTCAGAATCTTGCTCACTGTATAATGTATCAGGCAGAATCTCTGAGATATTTATACTATAGTCATAAGTGTTCCTTCCCTATGTAATGATGGTAAGCATAACTATATAGATGTTTTATGTTATGTTTGACTTTGAATAACTGCATTTGTAAGTTTTATTCTGACATTCCAAGTTTATCGTGAAAATCTCCTACGCTGCAAATCTTTGATCTAAAACACAGACATCTACAGTTAAAATGGCAGTCCATATAAACAATTTGATAATACAAAATTTATATACACTTCTAACCCCTGTCCTGCCAGCCATGACTTTAGGACACAATTTAACAGATGTTTACAATCAAAGTGCTGCTTGCATATACAATGAAATTGAGCAGAATTACACAGATGCTTACAGTGATAACTTGCATCCACTTTAAAATGGTACAAGGTAGAGTATTAAATATTAATAAATCCTAACACCTATGTGATGATAGTACATACAATTTTGCAGGTTCTTACTGTCATAATTTGGCACATAACTTATACATTAAAGAAATTTTCACAGATATTTATACTCATATGTGCTGCCTGCCTATATAATGATATTAAGCAGAAGTAGACATATATTTTCACCATACTTTTGAATTACTGTGATTGTTGTTTATAGTATGACATTTTGAGTGCATACCTAACTTAATATTGGAAAATTGGTTTAGAACATGACGAACACACTTATCCAGAATTGTTGGACAAATGTATTCTTTTTGAAACCTCAGATCCAAAATACACAGATATTTACAGTTACAATGACCGGCATTCTATATGATGGAACTAGTCACAATTTCTCTTTACAGTGATAACTACTGCCCTTCCGATGATATATTAGATGCAAAATGTATTAACAGTGATAACCCCTGCTTGTCGTATAATGGTATTAGGCACAATTCATTTTAAATTTTTAATTAAGCAAATATTTAGATTTATAAGCAATTGCCCACATAAATAACAAATTCAGGCACAATGACACAAATGCTTAAAGCCATAACCTGCATCTGCTATAGGATAATATTGGGTGCAGCTCTTAATAATTTAATGGTCATAAGCCGTCCCTGGTATATGAATATATTAGGCACAATGAGACACATATTTATAGTTACAATTTGGTACACAAGATTATTGTTTGTATGTCATTAGAATTTATCATGTCTTATATTGCTGATTTACATGGCTGCAGTTGCAGGCAAGGTACTAGACTTTGGTCTTCTTCTTTACAGTGTCATTCTTTAACTGCACAAAATAGTCATTTTTTAATGGCTGAAGACAAGAAAGTAGCAGTGAACGGTCCTCCTTTGATGTCTGGAGAAGCAAAAATTACAAATATTAAACGCTCTTTTGTGGCTGAAACAGAGAAGGCATCAAATAGACACCATGTAATTGCTGGAGTTATAAAAGTTGCATCAAATTGTAACTCATTAGTGGACAGAGCTGCAAAAGATTCATTAAATGGCCAGCAGTTACCGGCAGGAAGTAGAAACTGTGAAGAAGTCAAGAGAGAATCAAATGGCAATAAAATGGTTGCAATTAATGGACATCGTCAAGGCAATTCGCAGCAAAAGAAATATTTAAGAAATACCAATCTGAGCCCGATGTATGTGAGTAAGGGTGGTGCTTATTCTCAGGTGCTTAATAGGGGATCAGAATATGGAATTTTATCACCTGAGCTTGTTCAGTGTAATGGCTTGGAAGGTACGGTTTTTTGTCCTGGAAAGACTGAGAATAATTATACAAGCAGTAGTTTGGAAAAGGAGTATATGCGGGGGTCATTACAGGCAGGAGATGGAAACTATGAAGAAGCCAAAAGAAAATCAAATGGCAATAAAATGGTTGCAATTAATGGACATCGTCAAGGCAATTTGTTGCCTAAGAGACAAATAAGAACTAGCCATCTGGGCCAGGGGAAATATGTGAAGGAGGGCGTTGCTTATTCTCAGGTGAGTAATAGGGGTTTAGAATATGGAATTTCATCACCTGACTGTTCTCAGCATAATGGCTTGGAAGGTAGGGTTTTATCTCCTGTAAAGACTGAATGTGATGATATTGGGCGGAGGACTTGGTCATTACGAGCTAGTGATGCAACTGTGACTACAGTATCTAGTTTACCAGAGAAGAATTATTCAAGCCATCAGAATTCTTTAACCCAGAAGGTTAATTCCCGCCCTACTGCCAAAAAGGTAAAATTCTGAACGCTGGGGAACGAAAGCCACTTTTTTATGGGCTATTTTTTCATCAATTGGTTAGTTAAAACTCTAAAACTAGGTTTTAGTAAACTTGTTCATCCAATTAGCAAAACTCTTGTAAAACTTCTAATTTTTTTATTTCGAATGTGTGTAAAGTTATTGAATTACCAGTAAGTTGTAACATGAATATAGACTATATAGTTATATTTGCCTAACCAACTAATACAGCATTCTTCAAATGTGAATCTTTGAAACTAAATACAGAGTGTAGAAGATGGGTGCACCGATTTGTTTCCAACATTTTAATAGTCATTAAAATCATGTGCAGGGATTTGCTGCAACAAACAAGGTGAATACCCTTAGCCCTTTTGAAAAAGAAACTGAGATGTATAGGACAATGAGCAGAAATGCCGCTAGAATTCAGAGTGTAGAAACATCAAAAACGTACCCTGCTTCTGGATCTGCAGATACTTCATCTCAGCATGATATGTTGCATACAATCCCTGCTTCTGACATTAAAGAAATTTCTTATGTAAGTAAAACAGGATACAAAGATCAAAAGGCCAGTTCAGAAAAGAATTCATTACAAGAGCCGGAGCTAGAATGTACACTTGTTGATACAGATGGTTTTCATTTGTCATTAGGTAGGCAGGTTGTTGATAAAGAAAAGATTGGACATAATACAGACAACATGAGTCCTGGAATTATAAATCATGCCACTTGCCATTTTGGGAGTGATGTTCAACTGCAACCTGAGAATCTTATTTCAGAAAGAGAGGGCGAGAACAGAAAGGGAAAGAGAAGCCTTAGTAATATAGTAGAGGACAACAAAGAAGGAATGCCAACTAATGACAAGTTCATCTGGTCCCACAATATCGAAATGGATGATCTCAAGGCCACTTCTGGAATTGATAATGAGTTTGTTGAAACAAAGATTGAGAAACTGCCTTCAGAATTAAAAGATGATAATTGGAAGGAAGGAGGCTCCTGGGGCATAAGGGCAGAAAATGAGGATACCTTTGTAATGAATAACAACTTTACCAGTCCCAGTAACAGCGAAGTTTCTGCTTCTAATCAGGTGTTCACTGGGGTCAGTGATTGCAAAGGTACTGAGGTCGAAGACAAGTTGGATCGTTTGTACAAACAAATTTTCATTGTTGACAATGTGAAGGATGCAAAGATGGTTGTAGGCAAGCTTATGGGAGAGTACAGGAATCTGGTTCACGCATGTGATACAGAGGTGAGTTGAGTTGCCTTTCATTTCTTTGTTGTATTTTATAAGTATACAAATTCATGGACATTGGTACTATTATGAGTGCATTTTTGATGCATTACCTAGTTTTTTCCATCTTCTTTTCAGAAATAAACTAAGGACTGGGATGTGCTAATATGATTTAGTTGTTGGTTCATCCATGGTAGCAAAAATTTTACTTGGGAAAAGCCCAACAAAAACTCAAGAATTGAGAAATATTAGAAAACAGAAAATTAAACATACTTTATTTATTATTAAATGCCATGTATAGTTTTCTAGACCATGTCACCGGGTTCTCCTTTTTTGGGTCTCTTTGCTGTACTGAGCAGGTGCAGAATTTGGTGTGTTTGGGATGGCTAGGGCATGGCTCTGCAACCCTGGGTACCCTGTAGGTACATCCCAGACATACCCAAAGGGTATCTGGGGCATATCTGGAGGACCTGCAATTGTCCAAACTTTAAAAAAAGCAAATGAAAATGTGGAGAGCACAAGACATCAAAATGCACGATGGTGAATGAATATGCATTTGCATAAAAACTAAATGTAGATTGGATTAAAATATAATACATGACAGTAATAAGGTTTGTGGGAAAATACGTAAGAAGTGCTGGAAGTGTGGAAGACTATGATCTGATTTTATGTGAATGAAGATAATCAATTTGTGTGAACCAGACCCTATAAGTAATTGTCTATGAAGTATGCAGAGAACAAATTGCAGCCAGCATAAATTTTAGAAATATGATTTAAAAGAATAGAAAAACCACATATATTACTGCCAAGATATCTTTTTCACTTGAATCATTAGATCAGTATGATTATTTCCCCAAATTTATTAAGCTCAAAGTTATTGGCAATGGAACTTGTCATGCCCCAATTTTGTATTAATAAAACAAAACCATACACATCCTAAGGTGATAATGTATAGGCCAACCTGACAACAGTAGTATTTAATATTTCTTTTAAATCAACCGTTTGAAAGGTAAATTGGATTAATTGTGTCATGAAGTAATAAACAGGTATTTGTAGTGGCAGATCAGATCTGATATAATTAAATAGATCACTAATGTATGCAGCGATGACCATTAAGATTGAACAAGTAATTTACATGGAGATTTGCCTATTAAGAACAGCGATTACTAAGTTCGATAATTAACAGCAGCGATGTGAATGTTAAAATGTTAATTGTTAGTCTCAAGAGGTATGATTTATCTAAAGGGAAAGGTGTGATCAAGGAAAGGTTGTATCCATCACCAAACAAAAGGGTGCAACCATTCAACCATTCAAATATATATTTAATAAGAATCACATACTCATTAGGGATGATGGGAAATATTCATCACAACAGATATAAGTTTAAAACTACAGAAGACCAATATATATTATTGATCAGATCAGAACAGAATTGTTATTAAGTTACAGGCAGTAACCAGTAACATCCTTGTTCTTGGTGGTATGCATTGGGATGTCTTAATATATGAAGCCTGATAATGTTCTTATGCAGAATTTAATAGTAATATTAATATAGACTGCAATATGTATGACAGTCATACTTTATTAAATATGCATTCATATTACATAAAAGATTTATATAGTACAGAGTAAGGATTATATATATATATATATATAGAACAAAATATAAATATTATGGATAAGATTATAAATAAATTACTTTGATTATTTATATATGTGTGTATGTCTTATCTCGTAATCAATCAAAGGAATGAATGGAGGAAGTAAGTTAGGGAATTGCAGTTTACTGGTTCTCCCAAGCTAAGTAGGTCACCCCAAGGGATGGAATTGTCATATGGGACGTTCCTGCCTCTGGAGGGCCAAGAGGCGAGTTGTCATAGTGGGATGCTGTGTGCTCTTGGGCTTAGTAGGTCACCCCAAGGGATGGAATTGTCATATGGGACGTTCCTGCCTCTGGAGGGCCAAGGGGTGAGTTGTCATAGGATGCTGTGCGCTCTTGGGCTTAGTTGGGTTGAGCAGTTTACAGGCGCCCTCTCAAGGCTTTCCTACCAAACTAAACTATGATTGGTTATAGGTAGAAAGAGATGTTTATCATTCTTTGTAATATATGTGCTATTAATCCATGCATTTATTCGTCAATTCGTAAGTTTATTGAATGACTAGATTAAGTCACTCTCATAATTTAAAAAAGTGATAAGAGTATATTGTGGAATTACTAATTTAGGACAAAATTCAGGTAATCCCTAGTTGAGGACATTACAGAACTATATATATTAACAATAAAATCAGATACATATAATTGTCTTAAATTAATAAAGCTCAAAGTTATTACTTATTAGCAATATAATTACATAGTAGGAGGGAGATGCTTTCCTACCCTTTGGGATGTGTCTCAGATATTGGAACGTGTCGCCTATACAGGAAACAGGTACAGAGACTACTCCAAAAACAGGGAATCCCTTGGCGGTGTCTCTAGGCATCTTAGCTCTAAAAAAGCCCTGAAATAAGCTTAAATGCTGAACAACAAAATGCCTCTTTGTTTCTGTGATTTGCAGCTGCTGATGGATTTCCGTTAGGATTCTGTAGACATCTTTGTTTCCATGATTTTTCTTGGTAGTTGAGATGCCTTCCATTACTTGTGTCTCGACTTTTTGAAGCTTTCTATTAGGTGTGATATTCAGGACTATTGCTTTCTTCTGAATACTCTGCCTCCATATGCTGCATTTAAGTTTTAAAATTTTTAAATGTAAAATGTATAAAGAAACAATAAGCAACCATGTCTAAGACTCTTGGATATGCAACCATTCTCTGTACTTCATCACCAAAACCTCCAAACAGCCAATTGTTTGCAAAATACTAAAGTTGAATTACAAGATCATGATAAGGTTAGTTAATTGTAAACTGTGTTAACTGTTAAGTATGTTGTTGGTTCTGGTAGGAATCTTGATTTGGATTCACGAAATTGGCATAGTTTTGACTTTTTTTTTTGTATAGACAAACCCAAAATGAACCCAACATTAAAATAAGCATGAATTAAGATTCAAATATCACTCTCACACACACACAAATTACAATCTATGAAGAGGAGGACATGCTCAGGGCTTTCTCAGCTTCATCACACACACACACACACACACACAGTACATTCTATGTAACACACACACACACACACAGTACATTCTATGTAACACACACACACACACAGTACATTCTATGTAACACACACACACACAAACACACAAAGTACAATCTATGACACACACGCACACACACACACACACACACAAGTACAATCTATGAAACACACACACACACACACACACACAAGTACAATCTATGAAACACACATACACAAAGTACAATCAGCTTCATTAGATACATCATGCCCTCAACCATCCCGTAAATACTATCTACTTTTTTTGGAGAAAAAAGGTCACCATATTGACTGATAAACCTTCCAAATGTGCCCATCTATTTGTGTTTCAATCCTTTATGATACAGAATAACTGAATAAGGGCCCGGCCAAGCTATTTGTGTTTCAATCCTTTATGATACAGAATAAGTGAATAAGGGCCCGGCCAGAAATTTTGTTCTCCTTAACTGTGGTAGCATCAAATATTCCAGCTATGCAGTCTACTTCAGTATTAACCTCCATCTCCGCTATTTCTTCTAGAACAACCCTTTTATTAGTGTCCACAACTCTGTTGGTCGCTATTTCTCCTTATGTCTTCCTTCTCATTACTTGCACAATGTTCTGCCATCTTTCAGATGAGAGCAATTTCACATCTCCTCTCCTGTCCTATGATCTGGTCATCCTTTGATTTGTCCAAACACCTGCAAACTACACCAAAGATCTTTGGACTTGCATTCGCCATGCCACCCAGCTTGAAGTCGTGACTATAAATAAGAGAGAACTTGTCCAAAAAATCTAGAAAAAATCCGTTTCCCTGACAATCTATCTAAACCTTATTGTTTTGTGAAAAGCAACGAACTTTACAGGCTAGCCTTTGTCAGCACGAACAGGCTAGGACACTTCAAGGTGGATGGTCAGAGTTAATCATTTCATCGAGGCCTAGCTAAAGAGAAGCGTTACCTTCGACATCTCTTGTACTCCTTAGAAAACTCCATATATATATATATATATATATATATAGTGTATATGGCGAATTTAATGTCGATTTTTTTATCCTTGCCGAACTTCATCCGAATCTTATTGTAGCTGAACTTGAACTCAAATTTGAACCTTGTGACATAGTGTGTAATATGTATATATAGTTGAACACTTCCGGATGCTAAGAGGTGGGTGCGGGGGGTTGAATCAGCATATATTAAAATAATAAAATCTAATTATTCATTAATCATTTATTCCAATTATCACACGTGCAAAAGTAAACAATTGAAAATATAAAGACTAATCTCACAATAATACAAAGATTTTTACGTGGAAAACCCAATGTGGGAAAAGCCACGGTGAGAACTATCTCACTATATGTAAAATAATTACAAAGTTTTAGGCTCTTGGCCAAGGAAGCTCACTGCTCTCGATTTAGACTTGCAGGCTAAGGCAAACAACCTTAGGGCAAGATATAATGGACTTGCAAAACACCAAAGCTCACTTCTTTAGGGCAAGATACATTAGATTTGATTACAATAAATTATTATTGCTAAACTGAAGAGATGTGCATCCTTTGAAATGTTGATTACAGTTCATTGTTTTAAACATCTGAAACTAACTTCATTACGGCTCATTTGCAAATGTGCATCTTTGCTTACACAACACACCATACACCACTTCTTGTTCAATTACCTTCCTCCAAAAGATCTCATCCATTATATATATCATCCGCACAAAGAGATACATCAATTAGGTTGGCCTAATTAGATGTAACGTGTAGAGTAGTAATAGTCAGCCCCAAATACATTCTCCAAAGCAATGCGGATGGGAAACAACACACGTGAAGCAACACACCATGTCGGCACACCTTCCTATCAATCCCAAATCATTGCCTTCAACTCTGCATGCTACCACACAGATCAAAACCACTCAAGTCGGCTTCGGAAGATAGAATTGATAATGCAATCTAACCAAAGATAATCAAAATATGATGCAGACCCCCCCAACACCTGCGGATGCACGACATAGCATCACCTGATACCAATAATGCTATATTAGAGAACTGCAACACTAAATCTTCAGAAGGCAGAGAAATACAAAGCATTCCTGCTAACAGGTACATTGTTTCTGCATGACCAACACTCAGACCATCACTAATTCAATTGTAGAACAAATAGGATCATTAAACCTGAGATCTAACATTCTTTTGCATCCGCCAACATCATTTTACAACTGCAAGCAAAGACGAATCAATGCGGCACAATGCGGACCAGAATACTGAACCCTGTCAGACAGACTATTCATTGGAATAGTCACACTTAGTCATAATTTGCTGCAGACACCTAGATGCTTCTTCAATGCTCTGGAATAGATTTGAGTCAACCAAATATATTGTCTACAAACACCACCATCATATATATATATAATATTTTTTATTGTTAATTTTTTGTGCCCATAATCTTCTTTGGAAACTAAGAGACTTGGAGCAATCATCTAGCAATTCGAGATGATCTCTTGGTGCATACTCATACACTGCACTTGTACCTGACAAATTAGTCTTTCAAATTAAGGCAGTTACAAACAGTTAATTGTCAAAGCTTTTCCTCAATTGGTGCAATTCTAAACAGTTAATTGACTGTATGTCCACATTTATCACAGTCCTAACTAACTAGAAGTAAGTACAATTTCAACTGTGCTACTTCTTTGTTGGCACTTTCACTAAATAGTGGCTTTTAGAGAAATAGATCCCATGTGCCACAAGTGTTTAAAGGCATGTTGCAAAAGTATTAAAGACATTAGTGGGACAAGATACCATTTACTTGAAATTACTAAATGACAATGTTTCTCCAAGTGTCAGGCAAGAGTAGATGGGACAAGAACTTTTTGAGGACGAGAAATGCTTTTTGGATTTTGGGGATAGTTGTGAGATTGCTATTAAAAAAAAATAATATAAAATAATATTTGGATTAAAAAACAAATATGTTTAAAATAACTTAAACAAACTAAGGGAAGCTGAAATTTTACAAAAGAAGCACTAAGTAATAAAATATGATGTGTTTATTAAAGAATATTGTTATAATGGTCATTTAAGTCATTTAGTTTGTTTTTAGTAACTTTCCTTTATTTCTTTAGTTCACGATCGTTTTTCGTTATGGAAAGATCTTTTGTAATTTCTTATTTAAGGAGTCTTTCGCTCCTTTGTATTATATCGATTATCTACATTGTTTTCTGTGCTTATCGTTTTATGGTATCAGAACAAGGATTCGCAAAACCTAGGAATCGGTGTAGGTAATTATTGTATGGATCTGTACAAATCAGTTTTTGAAAGTTCTGAAGCCTTCTCCTTGCTAGTGTGAGAAGCCATACTATCTTGGTTTGAAGGATTTGGCAAATACGTTTTGGGGGTTTGGAGGATTTAGCAATATATTTTGGGGCCATCTTTGCACAAGGGTTATATCAGCATATAAGAATAGACTGTGAGAAGATAAGGCAACAGTTTTGAAGAACCGTTGGATCAGCTAAGGAAGTTTGCGTTGGTGGCTGAGTGAGGTGGTTGCTTGGCTAGCTGTTGATGTGTCTTTTGTACACGACCAAACACAGAATAAAATACCTAAAGGTACCTTATCCTCTCTTGAACAAAGTTTCCCGACTGTTGAAGATCTCGCCGAAGGATCAGTCAGAGTAACTCCAAGGTTTTGATATGTAGGTTCTCTACGTGTGGATAAGCTCTTTGCGGTACGATGTGATTTTGCTGGAATCACAAGGGGACTTACTTTCGACGACCTGAACGTCTGATTTGCTTTGGATATTACTGGAATGTGGAATTTCACCGGCCCTTGATTTTGAAAAAAGGAAAAAAGGAAAAGGGTTGGAATGGGATCTATTTCTAACACTAAGAATGTCAATCTTCACAAGATTAGTGCGATCTTCTGAGGAAAGCTTTATGATGTTTAGATCACTGCTACAAGCATGGACACCGTCAGGTTGGTGCATATCAATGAAGAAGCGATAATTTAAGTTAAGCTTAAGCTGAATGATTCCAGTTGACTATGCAAGGCAAGTCTGCAATCAACAAACCGCTATAGTATGGATATACGAATTTCATTGTTGATCATACAAATTTCTTCCATTCACCTAATAACATGAAATCAAATTTGAGAAGTATAGAGACCATGCAAATTGTTGAATCGACCCATAGAATTCACCATTTCTTCAATGAAGTTTACAAGTCTTTTGCAACAATATCTTGGCAACAATCTTTGCCTTCTCTTTCTATTCTACTCTAACTATTTCCTACTCTCTGACTATTCACTATTAGCTCACTATTAACTTTTACAAATGAGGAGCCAAGGCAATATGTAGAGAGCCCCTTTACAAATTGACGGCTTTGATTGACTTAGAATCAACGGCTAGGATTATAGGATAGAAACCCTAATTAGGGTTTGTTACAACAAACTTTCTTAGCCAATTAGAAAATTACATTCCCGTAGCAAGGACCAATAAGAAGTAGGGGTAGGTACACCGAAGTTTGTGCCCCCTCCAATAAATCAGGTACATTGAATCTGGTCATGCTGAGGTGGAGCAATCCGACCGGAGAAATGATGACTGGGATGCCACCTTGCCTAATGCTTGTGACTCGGTCGATCCTCCTCTGTCTTTGATATGATGAATGATGTACTTCTTTTGCTTGACCAGGCTTCCTTATTGTCAAGTCTTCCTTCTCCAGTAGCATATCTCGCCTTGAAGTGCTGGCAAAGCCTTTCTTTGTCATCTTGTGGTAGAATGAGGTCTTGAGGCTAACTTGAACTCCTTGAACACCCCTAGTCTTCCAACGCTTCAAAGCACCTTGAATCCTCCCTTTTTGCATGTGGAACGTCCTTGATGATGATGAACTGGAAGAGGTCGTCCTTGTCTTGGCTTGGTCTTCTTCCATCTGCAAAACAAACCAAAAGGTGATTAAGGACACATAATGAATTCATTCTAACATAGCATTTCTTACCTTAAATCATCAACAAGAAGATATTAAAATGAAGTTTGCTCAAGATTCTCCCCAGGGACAGACCCTATCAGAATTTCGCTCTAGACCCTTTGGAAGGGTCAGGTGCGAAATTTTGATAAAGTTGCTCAATCAGACCTCATTTTCAACATTACTCCACCAAGATCAAGTCCTTCACCTCCAAAATTGCCAAGGAATAGGTTTTGCTCAAGGACCTAGGCAAAATATTAGACCACAGGGGAATTTCGCTCTCGACCCTCTGGAAGGGTCAGGAGCGAATTTTGACGAAGTTTTAGACTTGATCCTTCATTTTCTTCATTCCAATTCACCTCACAAGGCAAGAATACCTCGCTCCACCTTCAACCACGCCATAGGAATCAATGTTTTGGCTTCACACAAGGAGAAAATAGGTGTTTTGAGGAATTTCGCTCTGGACCCTTTGGAAGGGTCAGGAGCGAAATTTGCATTTTAGGTTGATTTCTTTTACTTAGCTCCATTCTTCTCACTTTGTTCTACCTTGACTCTCTATTTGGATCCTTCTCCCATGTATGCAACACTTTGCTTGACCTCAAAATGGCTTGCTAGTAGAAATTCGCTAAAAATCATGGCCAGGGACAGGACATATTTAGGATTTCGCTCTGGACCCTTTGGAAGGGTCAGGAGTGAAATCCTTGTCTTAGCTCAAAATCTTCATTTTTGGTGGCCATAATCCATTCAAGGGCAATCCTAGGGGCATCTCTCAACTTATCTCACCTTGATCAAGGGTTGTTTTGACACAAATTTTGGAAGATAGAATAGGTTTTAGGATTTTCGCTCTGGACCCTTTGGAAGGGTCAGGAGCGAAATCCTTGCTCTTGAGCTCATTTCTTCATTCTTTTAACTCCAAACCACCTCAAAAGGCAAGGACACGTCACTCCACACCTATCTATGCCGTAAAAACCAAGGATTTGACCATCTCCAAGGGAAAATAGGTGTCCTTCAAGAATTTCGCTCTCGACCCTTTGGAAGGGTCAGGAGCAAAATTCTAGTTTTAGCTCAATTCCTTCACGTTTGGTGATCATAAGCAACTCAAAGCCATGCCTAAGGACATCTTCAATCTTGATCCACACTTGGCTAGACATAAAATTGAGAGGAAAAGGTAGATTTTAGGAATTTCGCTTTGGACCCTTTGGAAGGGTCAGGAGCGAAATTTAAGATTGAGGCTCGATTCTTCATTCCCTTCGTCCTCATTCACTTCCTAAGGCAAAACATGTTGATTTACTTCCAAATACTCCCAAGGAACTAAGATCTTGGTCCAAACAAGGAAGAAATGGGTGTGTTCTTGGAATTTCGCTCTGGACCCTTTGGAAGGGTCAGGAGCGAAATTTGCATTTTAGGACAAATTCTATCATGTCTCTCACTTCAACTCACCTCAAAGGTCAAAGAAACGCTGCTCCATTCTTCCCTAAGCCATAAAAACCAAAAGTTTGACTTGATTTGCAAGGGAAATAGGTGATCTTAGGAATTTCGCTATGGACCCTTTGGAAGGGTCAGGAGCGAAATCCTAGTTTTTGCTCAATTCTTTCAAATTTATTGATCACTAGCAACTCAACGTCATTCCTAAGGACATATCCAATCCTATCTCACCCTGACCCACACTTGACTTGGCACAAAATTGGGAGAAAAGAGTGGTTTTGTGGAATTTTGCTCTGGACCCTTTGGAAGGGTCAGGAGCGAAATTCCTACTCTAGGCTTGACTCTTCATCTTTTCAACTCCAATCTTCTCTGGAAGGCAAAAATACATCACTCTCCACCCAAGGAACAAGGTTTGTAGCCTAAGCAAGGGAGCAAATGAGGTTTATAATGAATTTTGCTCTGAACCCTTTGGAAGGGTCAGGAGTGAATTTCATCCTTTAGGCAAAATCTTCATCTTCCAATGCTTTCAACCACCTCTCAAGGCAAGAACACATCAATCCACCTTCCAACATGCCTTAGAAACCAACACTTGGCCCAAACTAGGAAGGAAATGAGAGTTATATGGGGATTTTCGCTCTGGAACCTTTAGGGCACATAAGTGTCATATTGTTGACAAGGAGTCCAAGAAAACTATTGAGTTGGCATCAAAGATCATCGGTTGAATTGATTGGTTGATACTAGAGAGTTTGATGAGCATGCATTGGCTGCAAAGAGTTCATCTATCAATACTCTTTGGCATCAACATTATGGGCATCTCAACCTAACTTATCTCTCTCAGTTGGCTCAAGAGAATTTGGTAGAAGGCTTACTTGAGATTCAACAGCAGACACCCAGTGTATGCGGAACTTGCCAAGTAGGAAGCATCATTGAACTCCATTTCCAAAAGGATAAGCTCAGAGAGCCTCAAAGGTCCTTTAGCTGGTTCATGCAGATGTTTGTGGACCAATGAATACTGCATCGGTCATTGGTGTCAGGGATTTTCTCTTGTTTGTTGATGATTTTAGTAGGAAAATGTGGGTGTTTTTCCTCAAAGCAAAATCAAATGTGTTTAATGAATTTCAGAAGTTTAAAGGCTTAGTTGAAAAAGAGTCAGAATGTCCAATCATCTCTCCTAAGTCAGATAATGGGAGTGAGTTATGTTCCAATGAATTCATTGACTTCTATTCTAAACGCTATATCAAGTGTTAGCTTACTACACCCTATATCCCTCAATAGAATGGTGTTGTTGAGAGGAGGAACCATACTATTAGGGAAATGGCCCGATGTATGTTGGAGAACAATAATGTTTCAAATAAGTTTTGATTTGAGGCAGTTTACACTACAATAAAGATGACCCTAGAGGAAGCTTGGTCTGGGAGGAAACCGAGAATCAACCATCTTAAGGTTTTTAGTTCCATTGTATATGTTTGGATTCCAAAAGGCAAACTTTGATGCTTATAGGATGCAGTGACAATCATAAGGCCTATTTGCTGATTAATGTGGACATTGATAATCTAACATTCAATAGGGATGTTGTATTTGATGAAGAAGGTGGGCCTTTTCAGCTCTCTTCTAACGTCAAGAGTCTTGAAGATTAGCCTTTGTAGGCTAAAGATTTGGGTGTTCGGCTTCCATTAGCTCCACTCGAAGGAGGGGAATTTGATGATTCCAACCTTGTGGAATCACCTAGAAAAATATGCATACTATCAGATTTTCCTTAGGACAATCGGGATCAACATCTAGATGATTTCATTCCAAACAGCCCAAGTTATTGTGATCATCTTGACTTGAAGAAGACACATCTACCCTACAACCTAAGTGGTTGGAAAAGCTCAATTGTGATGTTCGGGATAATGAATTGGTAGAGGATAGATCATCCAGAGGCAAGAGCAAGTAGAGTACAATGAACTTTGCTCCTATGGCCAACATTTAGAATGTGTATGAGCCCCAAGATTATTCAGAGGCGAAAGGTAAACTTGAATGGGAAAAGTCTATGGAATCTTAGCAACATAGTCTTTTGAAGAACAATACATAGGTTATTTTAGATCTTCCACTAAGGAAGAAACCCAATGGGTGTACAAAGTCAATTACAAAGCTGATGGGACCCTTAACAAATACAAAGCACACTTGGTGGCTAAAGGATTTTCGAAGTGAGAAGGCATAGACTATGAGGAGACCTTTGCTCTTAAAACAAAGATGAGCACCATCTGTCTTGTTCTAGCCATTGCAACATAGTTTGGCTAGAAAGTCTATCCAAATGGACATGGAGAGTGCCTTGCTCAATGGAGATTCGGAGGAAGTAGTATGCATGATGCAACCTCAAGATTTTTAGGTTTCAGGAAAAGAGCATTAGCTATGCAGATTGGTGAAGGGTCTTTATGGCCTAAAGCAAGCCCCTGTACGTAAAGATTGACATGTGTTTGGATGCATAGGGCTTTTAAAGAAATCCTTCAGATCCCAATTTACACGTCAAAAGCATTGGGAGTGACATCATTCTTCTTGCTATCTATGTGGATGATATTATCATTACTGGTAGTGGGGCACATTTGCTCAAGTGAATGAAATTGAATTTGTGTTAGGCTTTCGATATGATACATTTAGGCTATTTGCATTATTGTCTAGGTGTAGAAGTTTGGCAGACAGGTGGTAGTATTTTCATTTCTTAGACTAAATATGTCGGGAGTTTACGAGACAAGTTCAAAATGACAGATTGCAAAATCTTGTCTATACCTATGGAGAAAGGGTTGAAACATTCAGCCAAATCAGACTCAAAGGTAATCAATGAGTCAGCTTTCAGACAACTAGTGGGCATCCTTATCTATCTTACAACCACTAGATTTGTGTTATGCTACGAGTTACATTTCTCATTTCATGATATTCCCTAAGGAAGTACATTGGGTTTTAGCAAAGTAGGTATTGAGATATGTGAAAGAGACACTTGACTTTCGCATTTTGTAGAGCAGAAGGAAAGATCCTAGGTTGGTTGGGTCCACAAATTCAAATTGGGTAGGTTTTGTTAATGATAGGAAGTCTACTTTTGGATATGGTTTTAGTCTTGGTACGAGTGCAGTCACATGGACTAGTAAGAAGCAACAAGTAGTAGCTCTTTCCTCGATAGACGCAGAGTAGTGGGGAATCGTCAAAGTAGCATGTGAGTTAGTATGTCTTCGGAGGATGCTTTTTAACATAAAAAAGTCTCAATCAGGGCCATCACCCTTGTTTTGTAGCAACTAAGGGGTGCTAAAGCTTGCCAAAAATCCAAATTTCCATGAGCGTACGAAGTATGTTGTAATGTCCAAAACCCAAAATTTAATATTGCTCTAAGATCTACAAATTAGATTCACAAATGGTATACAAAATTTTATTGAAAACGCCAAAACTAGCTAGCTAGTCTTGAACATAAGAGGCCAATTTAAATGAAGCCTTAGAGAATGCATTGAAACTGATTTTTTCTGATATGAGCATCATATAATGGGCTGAAACTGATCTATTTCATCAGCAACATAATATCTTCAGACTCCATTTTTTAAGCAAAACCAATAATAACTATTACAACTGAATACCACCAATGCCATTGTAAACACTGCAAACTGATTTTGTTTGATTTCCAAATGGAAAGTACATAGCATATGATCTTGTTCAAGATTGATAACAGCGACAAACGCCTCAGAACAAATATAGAATGACTGCAGCAACATTAATAAGCCCTGGACACAAACAATGGAAAACTGCTCAAACTGCTGAAATCTTGAAGCTCCCATGCAACCTTTGGATGAAGTTGCTCTATGTGAACAATGGGGTTTCATCCACTAGCCACCTGAAACTCATGTGTTTCCGTCCACAAGCCTCCAATCTCCAACAGGTTTCCGTCAATTGAAGAATTTTGCAGAACATGAAGTTCATACAATGAGAAATTAAGAAGTAGAAATGTATGCTTTGTATTTATCTTGTCCTTGGCTAATTTGGTGGGAAAATAATTAATTTAAAACATTATAAATTCCCATTCCACTCATGCTTTCCAAATTTGCTCTAGGTGGGAAAATCATTAATTAGAAATATTTTAATTTCCCATTCTACTCTTGCCAAATATTCTTTTGGTGGGAAAGTCATTAATTAGAAATATTTCAATTTCCTTGTCCACTCTTACTTGCCAAATTTTTTCTCGGTGGGAAATTCATTAATTAGAAATATTTCAATTCCCACTCCATTCTAGGAGGAAAAGTCATTAATTAGAAATATTTTAAACTTTCCATTATGGTATAAATTCAAACACCAAGTGTTTCCAAATATTTTAATTTAATATTTAAATGTCCTTTTGATATTAAAAATATTTGGACATTCATAAATATTATACTAATTATTTTCCCTAAGCTTGTCCGATTAACCCATGGAAGAACAAAATGGGTTAATATTGACCAAAATCCAAGTTAACAAAGGGGACGTGACAAGTCCTCCCTCATGATATGTCAAACCTTGATCCTGTTGTTATGTGGTGCAACATCTTTTGCCAAGGAACACCATGCCAATTTGAAGACTCTGATTTTTTTGTACCAACGCCATGAATCAAACAACAATAACCATGAATTCTGAGCTCTTGGATGTGTAAATATTTGATGCATTCTTTCTCATACTGCATCTGATCTACATTCTGCCACAAAAAAATACCAAGTGCAATTTTGTCTGTCTTCTTCCTTCTTAGCCTTTTGAAAACTCTTTGGACAATGAACTTGAGCTGAGTGATATTAATGTAGCAATCATTGAGGTGTAACCAACTTACTAATGCTATCAATTGATATGTTACACATCTCCATTCATTTTTTATCATAATCCTTCCTTTCACAACCTTCTGTCCCAAATGTATACATGCACTAGCACTTGATAATTTCTACCATAAACACTTGAAACTTATTATTGTGCCACAAGTCTGCTTTTGACGCTCAATGAAACTGCTATAACCATCAATGCATCCTTCACAACAACAATTACACAACTTGAAAATAATTACCCTTTTTACCTTGGAGTTGTGGGAATACTTCCTGCAGGAAACAACATTGTTTGTTCCAAAGTGTACCTCATCTTGAAGGATGGTGTATGCAACTTCAGTATTGGATATATAGCAGCACAATAGTATAGCTATGAGATATAAATCAACATCATAGAACAGTATCACGGACTCCTCCCAGCTCTGAATATTGACTTTGCAAATTGTATTGGATCTCTAGCTAGTGATGCATTGTCATTGGGAAAATTATTCCATGGACTCCTGAAGCTCATGATACTAGTAAAAGTATGATTTTTGCAACATGGCGAACTATGATAATATTCATGACATCCTCTACAGCAAGAGTCACATTTTCTAGAATCAAGTCTTTCAAAATTCATCTATATACTGTTGAAATACATATTGCAAAAATACTCATCAATTAACCAATTCTTCACTGCAACTTGAAAATGTTAGAATAATAATTCTTTATATTTTTAGTGGTCAAGTTAGTAGGTGACTTCATTAATGTCTACAGTTGTAGGTAGTAGGTGACATCATTAATATCTACAGTATTTGTAACTTCTATATATTGTAATTTTTCCGCAGTTAATAGAACGAATTATTTTACCAGTTCTTTCCTGAACATGATATCAGAGTCTGGGTAAAGAATTTTTTTGAAAATTCTGTTCTATATAATATTTTGAAAATTTTCACAAACCCATCTAAGGGTTTTTTGTGCCTGGCTCTCGTGGAAGGGTTTGGCAGGATTTTTTTTTTGTCAAAATCGCGATTCTCTGTTTGCAAAATCCACGACCTAGGGTTTCTTTCCTTCATCTTGAAAACACGATTTTTTTCGTGTCCGTGTGTCGTGCGTTTTTTCGCACCCGTCTTCTGACTTCTTGCCCGACGATTTTAAACCCACGATTTTTTAATGTGATTTTTTGCGTGATTGTTTTTACCTGCGATTTGCTGTCGACGACCCGCCTTCTTTTTGTGTTTCGTCATGTCTTTATTTCTCTCTACTTGCGCGAAAAAGGGTTTCATTTTCTTTTTTGGCAGATTTTTGCCGTGTTTTCTGTTAAACCTATGACCTGCAAGTTGCGATTTTTGCATCCAAACCCTTTTTGTTTGCAACCCGCAAATTTCTCATCGTGATTTTTTGCGATCTGTTTTTTTTATTAAGCGCGTGTGTTTTTTTTCTTTCCCGTGCGAAAAGGGTTTCACTTTTCAAGTGGATTCGTGGCTGATTTTAGGAGTAAAAAAACAATAAAACCTCGCTCTACATTCTCCGTACCCCTTTTGGTTCTCGCAATTTTATGGGTTTGCAGATTTTCGCACCTAGGGTTTATATCAAACCCGCCATCTATTTTTGGTGCCAAGTAATATTCTGTTCGGGTTTCCATATTTTTGCCGCCTAGGGTCTCTGTTAGTTTCGACTAGGGTTTTGAACCCTCTGATCAAGTCAAACTTTTATTTCAATTAGAGATTCTTGGTGGGTTTTTTGAAACCTCAGTTGGGTCTTTGTCAGTTTTTTCTGGGTCTTTTGAAAAATTTCTGCCTCAAAAACCGTGCTAGGGTTTCAATTTCTGCTTTAGAATCCGATTTGCAAAATTTTTAAAAACTATATGTTCATCTGTTCGTTCGTGCATTGGAATTCGTGCCTTCACCAGTTCGACCTCGGGGTACGTGATGGCATCTCTAACAAACATAATGTTCGAAAGTAGTCAGAAGTTCAATGGGAAGAACTACAACACCTGGAAGCAGCGTATGCTGACAGATTTTGAATACTGATGTCTTGATGTTGTTGTTCTAGCAACGTTTCAACGTCCAACCATTGCCTGTAAAGATCGAGACAAATGGGATGAGTGCAACCGGGAAGCCGTCATGCGCATTAAACTCTCCGTCATCGATTAGCAGCTACCTCAGGTATCGTCCAATCAAGTCAAACTTTTATTTCAATTAGAGATTCTTGGTGGGTTTTTTGAAACCTCAGTTAGGTCTTTGTTAGTTTTTTCTGGGCCCTGTGAAATTTTTTTGCCTCAAAAACCGTGCTAGGGTTTCAATTTCTGCCTTAGAATCTGATTTGCAGAATTTTTAAAAACTATATGTTTTCATCTGTTGGTTTTTGTGCATTGGAATTCATGCCTTCACCAGTTCGACCTCGGGGTATGTGATGGCATCTCTAACAAACATAATGCTCGAAAGCAGTTAGAAGTTCAACGAGAAGAACTACAACACCTGGAAGTAGCATATGCTAACAGATTTTGAATACCGATGTCTTGATGCAGTTGTTCTAGGCACGTCTCAACGTCCAACCATTGCCTGTAAAGATCAGGACAAATGGGATGAGTGTAACCGGGAGGCCGTCATGCTCATTAAACTCTCCGTCATCGATGAGCAGCTACCTCAGGTACCGTCCGAAAAAATTGCGAAGGAGATATGGGATCATTTGAAGAGTCTCCATGAAACCTCTGACAAGAGCAGGGCATTCTTTCTGAAGAACATGCTCTTTTCGATTATGATGGACGAGAGGACACCTCTACAGGATCACTTGACAAAGATCAAGGACATCTGTGACCAACTTGAGGCGATTGGTCGCACAATGGAGGAAGAGGACATGGTTGTCATCACTCTGAAGAGTTTGCCTAAATCTTATGAGCGTTTCATCGAAATGCTCAATATCACTTCCACTATCGTTGATTTGAAGTTTTCTGATCTTTGTAACAAGCTTTTACAACAAGATTGGTGGCGACAACAGTTTGGAAGCAGTACCAGTTCCACCTCCGTCGAGGAAGCGTTCTCTGCCAAATCTTCTGCTAAGAACAAAGGGAAGGTTCAATCTTCTCAGTCGAGAGGCTCTGGTTCTTCTCAAACAAAAAGAAGAAGAACGTTCAGTGCAATTATTGTCATAAGTTTGGTCACTTGAAGGCTGAGTGTCGAATTTGATTGGCTTCTGAACAAAAGAAGCTGGGAGGGTCTCAACAAAAGGCAAATGTCATAGAGCACTTTGAGCAGAAAGAATCTGCTTTCTATGCTTTTATGGCCAAGAGAACAACAGATCCAATACACTCTTCTGCTTGGTATATTGATTCAGGGGCTTCGTGGCATTTTACTTATAGTCGGGATGGGTTCACGAAATTTGAACTATTCTCGGATTCAGTAATCTTCGGAGGAGGAGAAGAGTACACAATTGCTGGTAAGGGCGCTGTCCAGATTCACTCAAGAGGTAGAAATTTAATTTTTCTTGATGTCTTCTATGTTCTAGGCATGGAACATAATCTCCTCTCCGTCAGTCAGATAATGAGGCATTCTCCTCAATTAGATGTTATATTTAGTTCGTCCACTTGCAACATTGTTGATAGGGAGACTCGTACTACAATCGCTATGGGACTGGAGGATCATGGTTTATATAGACTCGCTGATTTCGACGATTCTCAGGAGCACACTCTGGTTGCTAGGAGTACATCCATTAGAACACTTTGGCATCAACGTTATGGGCACTTAAACGTGCACTATCTCTCTTAGTTATATCGGGAGGGTTTGGTTGCTGGTCTACCTGAGATCCAACCTCAAAATCATGGAGTTTGTGGAGCCTGTCAAGCTGGAAAGCAACATCGGACACCATTCCCGGATGGTGATTCTTGGCGAGCCTCCAAGGTCCTTCAATTGGTTCACGCTGATGTATGTGGGCCAATGAACACTCCCTCTGTTACTGGTTGCAAGTACTATTGTTTGTTGTGATTTCAGTCGGAAAATGTGGGTGTATTTTCTGAAAAATAAATCAGATGTGTTCAATACATTTTAGCAGTTTAAGGCCTTAGTTGAGAAAGAATTCGGTTCTCAAATTGTCACTCTAAGGTCAGATAATGGGGGGGAGTTTTGTTCCAATGACTTCACTACATTTTGTGCTACACATGGCATAACACCAACTCGCCACACCATACACCCCTCAGCAAAATGGTGTCGTTGAATGTAGGAATCGCACCATCAGTGAAATGGCTCGTTCTATGACAGAGCATCGCAATGTTCCTAAGAAATACTGGGCTGAAGCAGTTTACACTGCAATCTACCTCTTGAATCAGTCACCTACACATGCCATTAAGAAGATGACTCTTGAAGAAGCCTGGTCAGGATGCAAGCCTAAAGTGGGCCATTTGAAAGTCTTTGGTTCTACCGCTCATTTATGGATTCCAGACGCCAAGCATGCTAAGATGGATTCAAAGAGCCAAACACTTATGTTTACTGGTTACAACGACAACCACAAGGCCTGCAGGTTGATTGATATGGAGACAGATCGTCTCATTTTCAGTCGTGATGTTGTGGTTGATGAGACTACTGGTCCATTTATGCCTTCTATTACTCCTAGTCATGCAACTCAGTCTGTGAAGACTTCTGATGTTGGTGTTCATCTTCCTCTTGGTTCCCATGATGGGAGGGCTTCAAAGCATTTTGAATGTGAAGACGAGGAATCTACCGATCCAGCACCACCTGCTCTTTCATAGGATTCGCATCCAGATGACTTTGTTTTGGAAACTCCAAGGGATGTTGTTCCTCCAATGCGAGATGTTGGTACTTCTACCCTCCGGCCTAAATGGTGGGCCAAGACAATAGGAGATCTTTGTGATGATGAGCTTCTTGAGGATAGATCAGCTCGCCACAAGAGAAAGCAGCAGAATACAGTCAACTTTGCACTTATGGCCAACATCCAGAGCATCCATGAGCCCCGGACGTATTCCGAGGCTAAAGGCATTCCTGAGTGGGAAAAGCCTATGGAGAAAGAATACCATAGTCTTCTGAAGAATAACACTTGGGTTCTTTCTGATTTGCCTCTTGGGAAGAAACCTATCAGCTGTAAATGGGTTTACAAAGTCAAGTATCATGCAGATGGTACTTTGGATAAGTACAAGGCCAGATTGGTTGCTCGGGGTTTTACACAACGGGAGGGCATTGACTATGAGGAGACTTTTGCTCTTACTGCCGAGATGAGCACGATTCGTCTTCTTCTCGCCATTGCAGCTCAGTTTGGATGGAAACTTCACCAGACGGATCAGTTCAGTTGCAGTATGTTCCGATAGTGGATCAGATTGCAGATATTCTCACCAAGTGTCTAAGCCCGGATAAGTTTGTAAAATTCAGGGGGCAACTTGATGTTTTTGATTGATTGACCATTAAGGGAGGGTGTTAGAACGATAATTCTTTATATTTTTAATGGTCAAGTTAGTAGGTGACTTCATTAATGTCTATAGTTCTAGGTAGTAGGTGACATCATTAATATCTACAGTATTTTGTAACTTCTATATATTGTAATTTTTCCTCAGTTAATAGAATGAATTATTTTACCAGTTCTTTCCTGAACAGAAAAGGGTTAGTTTCAGTTGCATGGATTGATGTTAAATAGTAGGTTACCTCTTCAACCTTTCTCAAAGCTTCGTGTGTGGCATTCCCATACTTTTTATGACACACATAATTTTTATAAAGGATATGAAATCAGTCCCCCATCTACATTTTTTTGCCACAAATTCATTTTTATGGAATGCATTCCCAATTTTAATGGCATCCCTTCTTCACAAGATAGATTTGAAGCCAACTAGGATAATATGAAATTGCTTACCTGAGTTTTGAATGACTCCATTACCATAGGCGCATGAGAAGTGACATTCTTTGAATCTTGGCATTTGATTCATAGGCTGCAACCATTGAATCATACGATTCTTTACTTCATTTTTCTTTTGCCTTTGTTTATTCAATATGTATTTCCTTGTATGAGTAGCTAATCTGGCAAGCTGACATTCGTCATTACCAACTAGTGTAGACCTCTTGTTATGTGCATGCTCTTTAATACAATCATCTTGGAGTTCTTGCTCATGATCACATAGGGAAGCAAGTGTTAGGTACAAATATTAACTGCAGCCCATACGAAATTCTAAAACTCATTGTAAACTTCTACCATCAATAGAAAACCCATTTCCTGCAACTATCAACCTCATGTTTTCAATTTGAATGAAGCCACACCTTTGCATTAACGAAGCGCAATCACCTCCTATTGGAATATCACACCCTTCTACAAATGGATGTGAGAAATCTGGAATGAAAATAAGATATGATTGGGTTACCTTCATTGGCTCATAAGTTACTTCTTGCATATTATATTCTCATTCATGATTGAAGTACCATTGATATGATCTAAGTATGATAACTTTGCAACCTTCTTCATGCTAGGAATAGTGAAGCCACCTTTTGAATTGTTATCCTTCTTGTAAACTCCTCCATATATCCAAGGGTAGAAAACTTGCATGAAGCTTGATTCTAAAAGCACCATGCCAGGCTGATTTGAAGGCTTCCACATATAAAAAATAAGCCTATGTTGCTTATTGGAAGAAACAATGTTTTGCATGCTCTCCATTATTGCATCACTTTCTGTCCAAAGAGCTTGCCCTTTATCTATTAATTCTTCTCTTAGAACATGGAGTATATCAAGCATCATACCTTTATTATCAACTGTGGGACTGAGTTCTAAGGAGTGATTCATGAATTGCAAATGTTGGACACCTAAAACTTCATTAGAATTCACAAAATAACATTGCTGACTTTTACTTTCTATTCTCATGCATGAGTTAAAGAATTCCACAAAGAAATCAAATCCTCTATCCTCCTTCCCATTTTTAGCGAATTCCCCTAGTTGACATAATTTTTGTATTGGCATAGGATGCATCAACAAATTTGAAAATTGAGATTTTTTTCCAAATCTTAGGCCGCTTACCAAGAATTCATTCTCTTTTTTCGAATTGATAGTTGTAGAAACACCATCATGATTCCATTTTTCTACTTTGGTGATGCAATCAAAATGCTTATTTACCTTTTCCATGAGAGAAATTATTGAGATATTCTCTACACTTTCTTTCATCTCAAAGTCCATCATTGGTGCTATTTTTGTATGTACAAAGGAAAATGTTGGAAGTCTATTGTTAGTGCTCAGGTTTGGTTTTGTTCTGAGTTGTTTTAACAACTCACTAAGTTTGTAATTAGTTGAAACTGTACATGTGATGTTTGATCCTTTATATATGTAATGGTTTGAAATGAGAGAGATGAGAAGCACGATATTATTTTCTCTGTTAAATTTTCTTTGAATGCCTCTATTATTTGCCTGAAATCTCTGTTATGGTATTAGAGCGATGCAGATGCTATGCCTATTATTTTGTGATGTGAAGAGAGTATTAGCATTGATTGAGGCAAATTGGAGCTTCTCCACTTTTGATGAGAGCTTGTTGTGGATAGAGATCGCTTTTATTTGAAATCCTATGTCATTCTCTTCGTTGCGAACAAATCTGCTTTTGACAAGATGTTTTTTTGTGCCCTTCACAGCAGAGGTGCATTTGCTGTGAACTAGATGCGACATTGATCACAGTCTTTTCTATTCGATTTGGTGGGCATTTTTTGCAGATCCATGAAGGGTGTGTTGTTTCAAGAGCCCAAATCCATTGATTGATGTCTTTATCCATATTGTGAGGCGGTTTTACATTCTCACTAGGCTCGATTTGTATCTTGGCCTGTCTTGGATCTAGGTGAGTTTTTTTGTTCTCCCCAGTGTGTGACTGGGATTTGGTAAAACTCAAATAGGGTTTTGTCTATGTGTTGTAGGCATGTTACCTTGCAAATGCGTAGGCTCACTTTTTGAAACATATTTAATTGTTGGGGTCGAGCTGTGTTTTCTAGGTTTGGTTTTTTTGAAATGGCTTCTTTAATTACTATGGCCTCCTCCATGTGTCATTAACCCTCTTTGAATGCCTCAAGTTTGAAAAAGAAAGAAGAAAGTAGCATGTCCCATGCCCTTTAACGAGCTCTAACTCTTAACGTAGTCTCTCCGTACGAGGTCTTGTTCCCTTATGTTGGCCTGGATGTACATTTTCAGATGTCCACGTACATAGCAAAGTCTGTTACAATAGTCATTCTTGTGCAGGGGTGAGAAAGAAATTGTGATTATGCCACACAATCCATTGAATGTTGAGGATGTGTAGAGGTGGGCATATTTAGGGGATTGATTATAGTCATCCGAGGCAAATTTTTAGTGGTATTGTTGTGGGTTATATAAAATCAATTGAAGTGTTATAGTCAAGGTGCATTATTGGTTGAGCCCAATACCTTTGATTTAAAATGTAATCATGGACAAATTAACTCATTGAGAAATTTGAAGGATGAGACTTTCATACTTGGCAACTACAGATGCATTTACCCTTGATCGAAAAAGATCTTTGGGATGGTGTTAAACCCAACTCAGTCCTCCCAATTGATGCAAATGAATTGCCAAATAGACTATCAAAAATCAAAAAGCGGTGGGGACTATCGGCCTTGGCTTATCAAAAGCATACTTACACAAGGTGGATTTTATGAAGTCAACAAAGGAAATTTGGGAAACATTAAACAAGGTCTTCGGATTTGAAGCAGAAAGTACCAAGACAACATTGAAGCCAAGATTGTATGGAATGAAGATGGAAAAAGGTACAAAAATGGCAGATCATATCAATAAGTTTTGCTTTCTCCTAAATCAGCTAGCTGGGATTAATGAGACTGTAAAAGATGATGATGCCAAAGTAATACTTTTGAATAGGCTGCCTAAGAATATGTTTCGAATGGTGTTTACATTAAGCAAGGTAAACATTAGTCTTGATGGAATAATATCTACTCTACTTGATCATAATGAAGACTCAAAATTTGAAGAGGTCTTATTTGTACATAAGAGAGCAAGAAAAGGCAAGTACAAATCCAAGTATATTCCTCCAAAAGGAAAAATCAAATGCTTCCTATTGTAATGAAATAGGACATGTAATTTTGAATTGTAAGAAGAGAGTACACGTTCTACTAGATGATAAACTAGATCATTGTGCTTCTTTGGCTGAAGAAATAGATTGGAAAAAGAATATGCAAGTGATGAAGAGTTATCTTGTCTTAGTGATGAGGAATATGTGTTTTAAATAATTTAAGCTTGGAGGTAGGAGGTAACATAGGAAGGAGGATACTCAGCGTCCTCTTGTCAGTCATCAACGGTAGGGCCACTTATTAGCTTTGATGGCAAGGTTAAGAACTATTGTGGTGTGTGCTATTATTTTTCTAATAATTGGAAACGTCACATCATGGGGGGGAATGTAACAATAGTATTCCATTTCCAGAGGGAGTGACTATTAGAATATTTAATTGTATGTTAGTCACCTATTTTTAGTTCCTTGGTTAATGGTCATTTACTTTTTTTATGTAATTAGCTTTTAAGCCTAATTTATCTTTCATGCTTAATTTAGCGTTTAGCTCTTTAGTCTTTTACTTTAACGTTATGTTCTAATTATAGAACATTGTCTTGTAACCTCTCTATATATGTGTGTATATCGTTCAATGTAATTATCCGATTATTGAATCATTCATTCAATTTATTTTTCATGGTATCAGAGCATGGAAATTAAAAATTTCAAAAGTTTTTGTTATTAAAATTTTTCAAAGTTTTTTATTGAAGAGATTTTTTTTTAAATTGGTTTTTTATTTTAAAAAAAAACGCAGGTTCTTTTTCTCATCCTAGGCGGATTTTTTTTTGCAGGTTGAAAATTTTCCTAGGGTTTCTGCAATTTTCGACTAGGGTTTTGACCCTTCAGTTCAAGTCAAAATTTTATTCTGGTTGAAGATACTTGGTGGGTTTTTCGAGACCTCAATTGGGTCGTTGTCATATTTTTTTGGGTGCATCGTTTTTCGTGCCTCAATTTTTGAGCCATCGGATTTGCATTCTGTTTTCAAATTCTTGGTGGGTTTTTCGAGAGATTTTTTGGGTTGGTCTCAGATTTTTCTGGGTACCTTGTTTTCCATGCTTCGAATTTGCCTTGGAATTTTAAAATAGTTCGCAATTTCTGCTAATTTTGTGGACGTCGGGAATTTTGTTTTCTGTGCACCGTTTATGCTGTTTTAAGTTTGTAGAAAATTTTAATTTCTGGGTTTTTTTTTCAAACCTCGAAATTTGTGCCTTGGAATTCATGCCAGAATTCTCCTATAGGGTTTCAGTTTTTTCAGCAACTGCTTCTATTCTGATTTAAAAAAAAATCAGATTCTTCTATTTCTTGCTTTCACTCAGTTGACCTCAATCAACCTCGATTTTTGTGATGGCATCATTAACCAACATCATGTTGGAACACAGTTAGAAGTTCAATGGCCACAACTATAACACCTGGAAACAGCGCATGCTTACCATCTTTGAGTGTCGTTGCCTCGATCAGCTTGTTTTGGGCAAGGAATCTCGTCCTACAACAGCAGGTGATGATCAAGACAAACATGATGTGCAGAATCGAGAGGCTGTCATGTTTATCAAACTCCCCGTCACAGATGATCAACTCCCACAGGTGCCTTCAGGTAAAACAACAAAAGAGATTTGGGATCTTTTGAAGGATCTTCATGAAACGTCCGACAAGAGCCGAGCTTTCTTTCTGAAGAATATGCTGTTTTCTATCATGATGGATGAGAAGTCATCTATCCAGGCACATCTTACGAAGATCAAGGACATCCGTGATCAGTTGGAAGCTATAGGCCGAACCATGGTGGAAGAGGATATGGTAGTGATCACGCTGAAAAGCCTTCCCAGATCCTACGAGAATTTCATTGATACACTCAATATCTCCTCTACTATTGTTGATTTGAAGTTTCCTGATCTCTGCAACAAGCTGCTACAGCAGGATCGATGGAAGTAGCAGTTTGGAAGCAGTGCTAGTTCATCCACTAAACAGGCTTTCACAGCCTCAACTTTGTATAAGTACACGGGTAAAGCTCCGTCCTTCTGACAGAAAGGTCAAGGTCAACCTCAATAGTCTTCCAAAAAGAAGAGCTTACAGTGTTCCTACTGTCATATATATGGCCATTTGGTGAAAGATTGTTGGAAATTGATAGCATCCCAACAATCCAAATCGGGAGGGTCCAAGCAAAAAGCCAATTCTGCCACCCATTTCAATCAGAAGGAATATGCCTTCTATGCGTTCATGGCCCAAACCTCCTCTGATGATGTTCAATCATCAGCCTGGTACATTGATTTTGGAGCCTCTTGTCATTTCACACATCGTCAGGATTGGTTTACAGAGTACATGCCTAATTTATTTTTCAGTGACGAGTCCCTGTGTTGTTGGAGATCGAGTGGCACGATCAACAACAGTGGCTATTTGATTCATGAGTATGTCATTTCCTTATGTAACCCCTAGTGTAAAATATTTTAATGAACAAAAGCACTAGTGTAATGCAGTTCATGAATCTTGAAAAGCTTAGTGGTAATCCAAAAAACCATATGACATGAATAGATGAGTGGGTTCCTGTTCATGTCCAGGTTTGTGGTAAACTTGTGTGAAAATCATGAAAGGATGATGGGAGGTACCTTTCGTTTGAATCAAGATTGTGAGCTAGAAGACTTGGCTTATTGCAAGTGGAGAGTGTGAGTTTTTACCGTGTTTGCAGTAGGGGGGGAATGTTGGAAGTCTATTGTTAGTGCTCAGGTTTGGTTTTGGTACGAGTTGTTTTAACAACTCACTAAGTTTGTAATTAGTTGAAACCTTATATATGTAATGGTTTGAAATGAGAGAGATGAAAAGCACAATATCATTTTCTGTGTTAAATTTCTTTGAATGCCTCTATTATTAGCCTGAAATCTCTGATAGAAAATGCATGTCTCCTCATCTGGAGCTCCTCACATCCAAATAACAAGGCCTTTTCTTTCTTACGTTTATCATGGTTTTGCCAATGCAAGCAATTATTAAACCTCAATGAAACATATTTTATTATCAAAATGTTCTTACCTTCTACCTGCATGTTGGTTATGTCTAAGATACCTGGATCCCACAACATCATCCATGAGTTATTTTGTACTTGTTAAGAATGATTTCCTTTCCACCTTGGATCTCCTATTGTTGGTTTGAACTTTCTTGAATTATTTGCAATAACGCTTTCATCCTCAAAATGAGATTTATTAATAGAAAAAGATTAATTTGTGTTGAGACATGGACCAGCTAGGACTCGAACCTAGGACCTTCCATACGCTGCTGGAGTGCTCTACCACTGAGCTACTGGCCCCTCTTGGACCAGTCCGTCGTCGGTGGCTTATTTCCAACAGCAACACCCCCCCTTAAGCCACACCTCTCGTGTGCTTGGGGCTCCTAGCCTGGACCTGGCTCTGATACCATGTTGAGACATGGACCAGCTAGGACTCGAACCTAGGACCTTCCATACGCTGTTGGAGTGCTCTACCACTAAGCTATTGGCCCCTCTTGGACCAGTCCATCGTCGGTCCGGGTGTGGCTTATTTCCAACAGCAACAATTTGAATTCACCTTGACTTTGTTCCCAAGATCAGCATGCTTCTCCTCTGAAACCTCTGAAGATTTAGCTTGAAAGTTTTCTTGTTCTATCTTCTTTTCATTTCCTAGAATTTCAATGGCTGTTTCTTGGACGCCACTAAAATTCATGGGAATAACCTTTTCAATTTTGGAGACTTCATATTTGGCATACAATCCTGATTTTGAATTAACTTCATTGAAGGAAACACATTCTTGTTGTGAAATCTGATCTATTGAAATATTCTTTTTTAATTAAAAATTTATTACCTCCAACCTCTAGCTCTGATTCTTCATTTTTCTGTAGATACATTTCCTTTACTCCATGATCTTGTATCTCCTCCTTTTGATTCTCCTCATGTATTTCTTTATCCTCTCTCAGCTGCTCTTCTTCTTCTCTAGCCTTCACAAAGTACCTGTCAAAAAATATTACCCTTTTGAAAGCTTCATGCTTACCTTTGTACTCTTTAAAGATTCTAATAATCTGTTCATCTTGAGGCATAGTCCTTCCCATACATTCTAAATATTCTTGAAATGTTGGAAATTCTTTAATAATCAGGTATTTTACATTCCAAATAAATTTTTTTCTTGCATTCTCATTCTGTCTCATTCTCTTAAATATTGTTTCAAAGAAACCCATGATTCACATCAATCATCCAATTCCCAATAGGCTGGCAAGATCATGCTCTGATACCGCTGTAATGTCCTCAACCCAAAATTTTATATTATAAGATCTAGAATTTAGATTCACAAATGCTATACCGAATTTAATTTCAAACACCCAAACTAGCTAGCTAGTCTTGCACATAAGAGACCAATTTAAACTAAACCTTAGAGAATGTATTTAAACTGATTTTTTCTAATATGAGCATCATATAATCAGGTCTGAAACTGTTCTATTACAGCAGCAACATAAATATCTTCAAACTCCAATTTTTAAGCAAAACCCATAATAACGTTTACAACCGAATGCCACCAATGTCATTTTAAACACCACAAACTGATTTTGTTTGATTTCCAAATGGAAAGAACATAGCATATGATCTTGTACAAGATTGATAACAGCAACAAACCCCTCAGAACACATCTAGAATCACTGCAGAAACATTAATAAGCCTTGACTGCTGAAAGTATGGAAATCTTGGAGCTCTAATGCAACCTTTGGATGAAGTTGCTCTATGTGAACAATGGGGTTTTGTCCACCATCCACCTGAAATTCATGGGTTTTTGTCCACAAGCCTCCAATCTCCAACGGGTTTTCATCCATTGAAGAATTTTGCGAAGTTCATACAATGAGAATTTGAGAAGTAGAAATGGCATAAAAATCAATTCCCCAACATGTGCTTTGTATTTATCTTGTCCTTGGCCAATTTGGTGGGAAAATATTAGAAAGATAACAAATTCCCACTCCACTCTTGCTTTCCAAATTTGCTCTAGGTGGGAATATCATTAATTAGAAATATTTCAATTTCCCATTTTACTCTTGCCAAATATTCTCTTGGTGGGAAAGTCATTAATTAGAAATATTTAAGGAGTCTTTTGCGCCTTTGTATTATATTGATTATCTACATCGTTTTTATTGTTTATCATTTCAGTGTTGAATGTGTAAGGGCAGCTTATGAATTTGATTGCTTCATATAGCACTTTTGGATTGTAATATTAAAAAACAGTTGTCATATATATGAGCTAAGTCACCGCGTCCGAGTTCGAGTTCGAATTCGCCAACAATAAAACTCGGATGAAATTCGGCAAGAGGAAAAAATTCGAAAAAAAAATTCGCCATTAAATTCGCTTTATATAAATTTTGTTTTTTAGAAAATATAAATAATATATCTAAAAAATGTCAAAACAAACAATATTAAATTTGTTTATTTAATTTATATATTTTAATTTAAATTTATCAAATTTTAAATATAAATAATTTAAAATATTTATTTTTTAATATATTAATGTTAAATCTGACAACTTTTATAATAAATGTTAATATATTAGTTAACATTATTATTATTATTAATTGATAATGTATATTAGACAACTAATATTAATTAATAATGTATAGTAGATGTTTAATATTGGTTAAAATTATATCGGGCAACAATATTATACTAAAATGCTTTCATTATAGGTCAATCAAATCGGGCATTTTAGTTAGCATTATATCGTGCATTTTAGTTAACATTATATTGGACAACAACATTATATCGGGCAAGATTTTAAGTTTATATCCTTTGCCTCCGACGCGGCTTCAAACCCCACCGATGGCCAGGCACATCATCGACCTGTAGCTCTTCCACGGCCCCCATACCTCTCAACGGCAACAGAGAACTAGTCATCTGCCGATGGCTTCAAACCTCTACCTGTTATCCAGCAAATTTTAAACGAATTTCTGCGAATTTCATACATTTTTTAAAATTTCGTCGAATTTCGAACTTGAAGCTGAAAATTCGGCGAACGCGGTGACTTAGTATATGAGTATAGATTTTTTAACCCAGTGAAACTTGAACATCGACATTATACATGGTGTTGACCTCCCTGGATATGGGAAATTATATATGTGGGACCAACTACATGACAATGAAGTGGAGACTTTAGTGAATACACATGAGTAGGAAAATTACAAAGCCAATGGAGGCTTTAGCTAATTGTTTATTTTAATCAACTAAAAATTTCATAAATTAGTAGCCAGTAGATTGATGATCAAGCAGGTTGTTGACATATCTACATATCCTTCATAGGAGTAGTCAAAATATAGATCTCACATGCTTAAACTAAGTGATAAATAAATGAAAATAATATGCTTAAGTAGCATATATGTATAAATTTGTTTCAAAAACTGAAGGAGCTGGGAGTGGTACGGTAATAATGAGCTGTGAGGTGAATGAGAAATAATATTAAATAAAAAGTTAATGGAAGTATGTCATGCCCCCACTGTAAGACCTTCTCACACCATCCTTAAAAGAAAATAATATAATAAAAATTAGCTATGTGTCTGTTGGCAGAAAATTGCCTTATCCATGAGACTTTGCAATTTTCTGCCATCTAGGCTGACCTCCACATAAAAGAATTCCTTTCCCTAATTGGCGAACTTGTATACCTTATCAGATCACTAAACAAACAGTTTCCAAGGGACACATTAGATAAAGAGACAGATGATTTCGTTAAGGCAGCATTACAACAGTTACTTGTTAAGAAAAAGATAGTTCGAAGGGACATCACTCTTAGAGAGGTTATGACCATGGGAAGGGACATAACCCTCTATTGCCAAATTGAGGATATATAAAACAGAACTCTGATTGAAGGAAGATCATCGAAGGAGAACAAGCAAAAGCAATCGAATAAGAACAACCTTATTTGTGATCTGCACTTATCTGAAAGGATATAAGATAGATAAAAGTATTAATCCCATAGAGCAATCTGGTATCCTAATCCTCGTTGTGGTATGCAGCAATGATAATGTGCTTATACATAATTATCACATATCAATATATGCAATAATGTGAACGTAGCATACTAATGTATTTGTGACATAATCTCTTATATATTAAATACAGGCAATAATATGTAATATCTATTCTATTGCTGCAATCAATAATAACAAGGTTAGTAAGGGATTACAAGAAGGGAGAGCAGAGATGGAACCTTTTTCTAAGCAGACCACCCCATGCTGTAGTCCAATGTGTGTGCCATGCTCTTGGGCTTAGATTAGATGTTTTGGACACCCTATTGCGACTTCCTCTCCAACCTATGCGTTGATTGATTGTGGACATACTTGTATGTGGGTTAATGAAGTAGCATGAATAGGGAAGGCAGAAATGGGCTCCCCCAAAAAGTAGACCACCCCATGTTGGATGTCCAAAGTGCTTGCCACTTGGGGCCAATGGGTGCAAAGTCATGTCCTTGGGCTTAGATGAGGGATGTTCTGGGCACCCTATCGTGTTTCCTCATTAAACCCTACAATATGGTTGATCACTGTATTTAAGTATGTTGCCTATTTATTAGGATCAATATAATTTAATGTTATCATTGATGCAATTGTTAATAGATGCAAATATTCGTTATTAAACTCTTAACCCTAATAGAGTAAATTGGTCTTATGAATTACATCTCCTATGTTGGCTGACACTATTGCATAAGGAAGAATTTTCCTATGTTGGATATTACAAAGTAGAGGAAAATTTTGAGGAGTGGCTCAGCTTGCCTGACAATGTCTTGCCTCTTGACACCCATGGTGACTTAGCAATGGCAAGGAAGGCACTCTAATCTCCTCGTCTACAATAAAAGTATTCTGCAGAGGCAGATTGAAATTCACACTGCCTGCAAAATGAAAAGTGTTGGCTAGATCTCTCAAATAAGACATATGAAGGACACTTCTAAGATTAATACTCTAATACGGATCAATCCTTGATCAGTCTAATTTATTATTTATCCAGTGTCATGCTTATCTCTTTGACTGTTTTTTAGTGACTCGTATGCAGGTTTTTCTAAATAAGTATCTGTGCTCCCGAGTTGATATATTTTCTTCTATTCCCATTGGGATACAGCTCAGAATCGCTCGACAGATATTCCTGCTCCTTATGCCACTTGTTCCTTTGTTGCAGTGGCCACTTCTAATCTTAATATTAAAATCAGCCCCCCCCCTGAATTTCTTCCTTTTAAGAGGACATTCTGCAAATTTCCATTCATCTTTTAAAAGGTGGGGTTGGGTGTGAGGATGTTCCATGCCCATTCCTCTGTTTGCAAAATACCTTGTTTCCATGCCTTGGCCCTAGGTATGCACTCCCATTGGTAACGGGTAAGGAATGTGGAATGAGACATCTAACATCAGAAGAATAATAAATGAGCCACAGAAGCCTTTTGTTATAGGCAGACCATATTATACTATAAAATGAGATACAAAATGAGTAGAAACACTGACTATAAATAGTATTTCTTTTCCTCTCACTTGTGTGTACTTGTGTTTCTCCATCCTTCCATTCTCGGTCATGGGCTAATTATCCTTTTAGTATTTTCTTTTTGACCCCACGAGATCTTTTCTTTCATGATTTCATTGAGAAATTTGTAGTGAAATACATTCAAAGTGACTTTGTTAATATTATTTTTTAACACATGCTATGCAGGTTGCAGACATTGATGTGAAGACAGAAAGCCCAGTTGGACATGGAAAAATTATATGTTTCAGTGTATATTGTGGTTTGGAAGCTAGTTTTGGTGATGGAAAGTCCTGTGTATGGGTTGATGTATTAGATGGTGGTGAAGATGTCTTATCAGTATTTGCTCCCTATTTTGAGGATCCTTCTATTCGAAAGGTTAGCAATGTCTCCTTAATCGATGATAAAACCAATGATGGCTAAACTACTTTCGTAGTTAATGTCTTTTAGATTTTGTAAATGCTGTTATGCTTTCATAGTCAAGCTTTTATTTCTAGACTTTATGTTTACACGCTTTGTACCATTTATCTGAAATAGTGTCATTTTAGCTGCTCTCTGGTATTTTATTAAAGAGATCACTGTATAGGTCCAACACATTCTCATGTTTTTGCTATATTAGAATAATTAATTGAAAGGCAGGACCATTGCTTTATTTCACTTTTCCAACCAAAGTTTGAGCTCTTCTATGCATTTGCCAAAGCTATATTTCCTTAATGAATGATATAAACTAATAGCTAAATTACTTTCTCAGTCAATGCATACATGTGAGTCTGTAAATGCTCTTATGCCTTCATATTCAAGCTTTAATTTCCAGACCGTTCTGTTTAAAGTACATGATGCTTACCATTTACCTGAAATTTTTGGCATTTTGGCTGTTCTATGGTTTTTATCGAAGAGATTACTTTATTTGAACAAAACATTCTGACATTTTCATTATGTTAGATAATTGATTGAAGTGCAGGACCATTGCTTTATTTGACTTTTGTGACTCAAGTTAAAGCTCTGTTATGCGTTTGCAAGGTTACTGTTTTACTTTATGCTGAACGCAGCCGGATATGTTCTGTGAGCACCTCACTTTCTTCTTGCCGAAACATATTTATAGTATAAATATTTTTTTTGTATGAGTCAGGATGTCTGTATGTGGCATTGGAAATATGACCCTCGAATTAAAGATCTTTAGTTCTCAGAGTGTTGTTACTAACAAAACGTTTTCCCCTAAGTGTGAATTAAATCTTCATATTAATGTATTAACTTTATACCTTCAAGTACAGCCATAATAAGAGATATGAGGTTTGTAGTATATAATTTAGAACGGAGGCTTTTGGAAGACCTGTGTAGATTTGTCAATCGTTGAAGCTTTTAATCACACTACATAACCCATCATCAGGATAGATCTGTATTAGGTTGCAGGTAAGAGCTCCTTATATAGACAACTCTTTAATTTACATTTAATTTCGAGTGGGTCCAACAAGATCAGAGCAATAATTACATTCATATGAGTTTGGCAATGTTATAAATTGACTGTTAGAAGCTAGTTGTTACACAGTATTGATTTACAGTGAGCTGTTATGCCTGAGTTATCCCTTGTAATTTATAACCAAATATCCAAAATTAAAAAAAATAGCAATTTAGGGAACCACCTTGAAGTTTGCGAATGATGGGCTTCTAAGAGTGGGTTAGTATAAGTCCTTGTCCCTATTCAAGTTCCTAGGATGCTTGCTAAGTTTAATGTCCTCACTCTATCTGTGTTTGTAGAAATGATATTCCTTTGCAATGACCTCTGTCTTTTCACTGTAAATGATGTTGTTTATTTTATCCTAGAAGCTAGAGATAGAGCTCATTATTTAAATGTGGTCAGCAAGTTTCCAAGGTTATGGTCTTCAACACCACCAAGGATGCTCTTTCCAGGATTCATTTTTTCTTTAAAAAGGGCTTGCTGGAGATAACCTCTGATACTTTTTGGGAGTTCAGTTCTTTGGCACACTTCTTTTTCTGCAGCTTGTCTCTCAGTCTTGTCTTTGCAAGTGGTATGCCTTACTCTCTATTATAGAGAGCCAATGCTTTTAGGCACACTTATTAGAATATCCATTTGAAGATGTTCCTCTGTGATGCAATTGTTAACATGACAGTGATGTACGGTCAAGAGTTTTGGGGCCAAAACTCTGTGTCTAGTGACCAGTGTCAGGTTAAGAGGGTTCAGATGATTATGCTTCACTGTATGATCTATTGCAAACAGATGGTCTCTCAATTTATTGTTAATGCTGAATTCGTTACCCAACAGAGACTCACTTCATTTGTGCATACTGCATAGGCTTAGATCTATGTGAACTTTTTCTTTGACTTGTGGGATGTATCCATTTTTGGCACTTTTTTCCTTGAATGAGATTGCCTCTTTGGGTCTTGTTGAACGTAGCTGCTGCTGGTTTTCTGATGTCAGTTTGTTCTAACAGTCCATAATTTTTTTATTGACATGTTAACTCAACCACTACCTAGGTGCTTCTCATTGCCTTTTTCCTCTGGAGTTGCTTAATTGGTTTGTTAGAGAGGACATTTGTTGTCAATACTTACAGCTTCCCCTTTGCATTCTCAGCCCTAAGCTGGCTTTGTATGTTAAGCACTTCTTATAGTTAATAGATGGGACTATTCTTTTTCAAAACTATCTTCAACATTATTGCTCTCATGATTTGGGAATCCTTGGTTAGTTGAGAGTGTGCTTCCACTAATGTCAAGCTGAGATTGACCACCATACTTTATGAAGTGAAAGGCTCTAGCGCCCTTGTTCTCTCTAGGATATGGAGACTAAGGATCCATTCATTTTCTGGTGTCCTTCCTATCTTGAAATCAGTGGGAGTTTCCATTGTGTAGATAGAGATTCTAGTGACTCTCTATCCACTTTTTTCTGTTACCCTAATCAGAGAATCTTGGCCCTTTTTATTCACGAGTTCACCACTTTAAGGCATAGATTCCTTTTTGGAGGTCCAGGAGTCACCAGATTTACTACTTCGTTCATCCCATTACAGATGCAGGAGGTGTCAACTACCCTTTGGATCCTATTGTTTGATCACTTGATGCACAAAAGGGGGCAGATCAATGAGACATTGTTCTTCCTTGCGGTCTATTACTTCTAGGGCTCTTTGGCAACACTCATGCTAAGGGTTGTTGTTCTATCTCCTCTGGACATTGGGGACCATCTAACACTCCTCTCTCATAGAGTAGGTCTTAGGGGCAAGCTCACATTACCAATTTCTTCTCTTCCATCAACAGTAATTCAGCTCTTGATGAGCATTCTTAATCTTGCATTAGTACTTGCATATTGATTGATGATAATAGTGTTGGCTGCTCCAATGCGTACCAGAGTACAAACACTTAATGCTATTTGCTTTCTTCCTTGGTTGCTAGTTTTAGTCTTCATCTGGTCTCACCATTTTCAGGGGTCCTCCCCTCGCACATCTATATAGACTTGTTTTCGGGTTACTGTTTAAGTTTAACATGTTTGTCCATTTCTTTGTTTTCATGCTTTTCTTTGCTTTATTGATTTTGCTTCGAGTCCATGTATGTTCTAGACTCTTTTAACTTAATTCTTTGTTATTCGTGGACATTGATATAATATTTTTCTTGATTTCTAAATTTCATTGTCAAAATGCTTTCATTGTTATGCAGTGCAGAGTTTTAGAACTAATAGAACAAGAATCTTTGTAAACCTATTTCCAGCTCTCTTACCACATTTTCCATTATTTATATCATTAATTCCTTCTCTTCCATCAAAATTTCTTATAAAATTGCTTTGTTTTCAACTTATTATCATGACATCCAGCCTCACATCTCCAAACTCAAGTAAATTTAATTGGGGCCAAAAAACCACATGTCTGAGGCCATGTATTCAATACAGATGGAAGAAGATTCTCAAGTGACTTTTTTCAGGTAAAATAAATAGCTTGAACATTAATGAGTATTTTCAAGTGCTGTTCCCCACAATATGTGGTTAAGTTGCCATCTTTGCTTAATTTTTCAGAATACAGCTGAGATTCTAAATGCTTCCCCTCTTGTGTCTCTTACTGTCTTTTGTGAATCTTCATTGCACCATTAAAGTAACAGAATAGGGGCCTAACACAAGCTAACCTGCCATCTAGGCAGGTACTGATGGGTCGAAGGTATCATCCTGATACTTTAAGTTGTGCTGCTGTGGAAAGAAGGTAGGGGTTCTCATCAAATCCACCCTACCTGAAAACTTCTTGTGTTTTTGCACCTCAGATAAATCCTTTTAGTGAGCCTAGAGATTGATAAAACATCAAATTAGTGCTTAGACCAAAGGGTTTTCTTGCTTGAATAAAGTCCTACTGCAACCAAAAGGCTTTCCGTAGCCTTCTGAATACCATTCTTTGGTGAAATTTTCTTTCATGGTTTTTTGAGCCCGTTTCTGCCCAGAATTTTTTTAAATCATTCATTGAAAATCAGTAGCTTGATATGCTCCATAGTTTCTAAATGAATGCTATGGGGATCCACAACTTATGTTCATTGAACTTAAACTGAAAGACTGTTGCTAGCTACAAAATCACTTTCTCAATGATCCTTCATATGGTAGTTTAACGCCATCCTAATATTGCTTTGTGTTGATGCTTAAAAAACTTATAGAGTTTGCTGTCATATGAAAGGTTGTGCTGCAAAGTGCTTTTTATAGTGTTATTGTCATATCTGTTGCGAGGGCTGTAGATAAATGTCTTTGGGTAGATTTTTTGCTTTCATTTAATTTGTATCCTATATTGAAGCATTTGTTGATTTTATTCTTCTAGGTTCTCCACAACTACAGCTTTGACAGGCATATTCTAGGTAATCATGGGATCAATGTTTGTGGGTTTTATGCTGATACAATGCATCTTGCACGATTATGGAATTCTGCAAGGCGTGAAGAAGGTGGATATTCACTTGAAGCTCTTACGATGGACCCAAAGGTCATGAATGGATCTAGTGTAGCTGGCAAAGATGAGCTGATTGAAGGCAAGATGTCAATGAAAATACTTTTTGGAAAGAGGAAGATAAAGAAGGATGGCTCAGAAGGAAAAACTATTTCTATAGCTCCTGTTGAGGAGCTTCAGAAAACAGAACGTATGCCCTGGATATGTTATTCTGCCTTAGACTCTATAAGTACTTGGAGGCTCTGGAAAAGTCTTCAGAAAAAACTGAAGAATACAGTTTGGATATTTCAGGGTGATTCAAAGCACACCATGTATGATTTTTATGAAGAGTATTGGCGACCTTTTGGTGAGCTACTAGTACAGATGGAGTCTAGGGGGATGCTTGTTGATCGTGACTATCTATCAAAGATGGAGGAAGTGGCAATTGTAGAGCAAGAAAAAGCTGCTTCACAGTTTAAAAGTTGGGCTGCTACATACTGTCCAGATGCCAAATACATGAATGTGGGAAGTGGTACTCAAGTGCGGCAACTTCTGTTTGGCGGTAGCCCTAACAAGTAACTTGCTTTGCTTTTTATCATTTGGAATGGTATTTTCTTTGGAAAACTGGATTTCTTTTTGTTGTGTCCATTTTCCTTGTATGGGGCTAATGTTTTAACTAATTACATAAAAATTATAAATCTCTGAATTTGGAACCTTAGTGATATTTTTCAATTAGTTTTGTTGGGCATTATATCATGATTAGGCCTGTGAGGTACAGTAAGTTTTAAGTTTCTCTGCTTAGTATGGATTGACAGTAAGTTTTCAATAACTGAACATGGGCATGGAAAAATTTGAAGATAACACCAGTTTACAGCACTACAAGTAGGCAGAAAGAGAAGAGCTTTTACTCATTTAAATCCAAGTCTTTAATGCAATGTGCAGTACAGTGGTAGTTGCATAGCTACTTGTAAAAACCCCTGCATATTTTTCAACCGTTTGCCATGACCTTTTTTACATATCTTGACACTTAATGATATAATAGTTGAATGCTTTAGTAACTTGGTTCAATAATGAATTAGTTAAAGGTAAATTCGTGATGAATTAGTTCAATAAAATAATATAACTTTAATACCTGCATGCTTTAGTAAGCTAGTTCAATAATGAATAAATTAAAGAAAACATCATGGTAAAGTAGTTAAATACAAAGTTAAATTAAAGTAGCATCATAGTAAACTAGTTCCATAATGAATTAACTAAATGTAACATTGTACAAAGTACAAACATTAATTCAAGCCTAACTGTGGACTCCATTTCACATAACCCGTGCTTAGTCAGTTTTGTTCACCTTGGCATGTGTAACTTGACTGACAAATAACATGACTTGGGTGCAGTAATTCAAATAAATTAGACACGCATTATATGGCATATGATTTAGACTTGTCTCTTTAGTACATTAAATCCAAGCTTGATAGTTATGATGGTTCCATAAAATTGTCTAACGTAATCCTTGATTATGGAGCCAACTTGGGTGAATCCAGGCAAATTAATTAACATTTGGGCTGAACTCATAATCTGGCTGTGATGAAAACCCTTTTTATCTTTGACAACTGTCACATGCAAGCTTGATTTGAAATGGCAACTCTGAAAGATGTGGCCCCATTTATAATGGAAAGGTACAGATGACTGTTATTTTTTCATTTGATGAAATGGGGAAGTTACAATTGTCAATAATTTCTGGTTCCAATATGATTGATGCCTTATCATCGAAAACATTCAGGGCTTTTTTCAGTGGAACAAAGTCTTGAGAAGCTCTAATATTGAATGAAACAAAAAATCAGCATACTTTATTGAAAGAATAAGAGGCTTTTTATAGGCAATTACAAGGCTTTTGTCCAAATTGGGACTAACTGTCAACGACAGTTATAACTGACTCTAAAAATAGAAAAACTCTTAGTTCTATCATGAAGTCTCTAAAAATATAACAACTCTAAAAATATAACTAAATGACCATTAATAAACACAGCTAAAAATAACAATTAAATATTATAATCCCCTCCCTTAATGGTCATTCTATCAACTACCCAACCGATGACAAAATCTACTTATCAAAAAGCATAGACGGTTGATTCCTTCTTCTCTTTAGAAAACTTGGTGACAGGAGTTTGCTCTTGCTCCTGAGGCCCTCCTTGGTTGGACTTTTGATCAGCCAACCTCTTTCTGCAGAACCTCTGGATATGTCTAGGTCCACAACAATAGTGACAAGTGATTTTCTTCTTGGACCCCTTCTCTTGGTTGTGTTGTCCTTTCTGTTGAGTGGACTCGCCTTTGCCTTTGTTCTTTGCAGTTAACGCCTGTTCCACACTTTCCATGTCAATGCTGCTACCAAAATGTTGTCTCCACTTGGCTCGCTACAATAGCTTATTGCACAATTCATCAAACTTCAAATCAACATTAGTGGAGGTAATGTTGAGCGTCTCAATAAAGAGTTTGTAAGATTTGGGCAAGCTCTTCAGTGTGATCACGACCATATCCTCTTCCTCCATCTTGAGACCAATAGCTTCCAACTGGAACTGGTCACGTATTTCCTTGATCTTCGTAAGATGTTCCTGTAGTGACATCTTCTCATCCATCATAATTGAGAACATGTTCTTCAAAAAGAACGCTCGGCTCTTGTTGGATGTCTCATGAAGATTCTTCAAGTGATCCCAAATCTCATTAACTTTCTTGCTCGATGGCACTTCTATAAGCATATCATCTGTGACTAATAACTTCAGCAACATAACCGCTTCTCGACTACTCTCATCAAACTTGGTCTTGTTGTTGCCTGCTATTGTTGGATGAGATTCTTTACCTAAAACAATTTATTGAAGACATCAGTACTCAAAAATCAAAAGCATCTGCTGCTTCCAGGTATTGTAGTTCTTGCTGTTGAAGAATGATGTTGGTCAACGATGCCATCCCTCCTATTTTCTTATGCATGAAAAACGAGGTCAAAAATCAGTTTTTCCTGTAAAAAATCAGTCAAAAACCTTCAGCAACAGCTGGTACAAACTTCGGATAATGTGAAAAACAGGCACAAAACCCTAGCACGGATTTTTGAAGACCCAAATTTTTTTTCTAAAAAACCCTAGGCCGTTGGAATTATTTAGAGAACCCTGTGAATACTGCAAAAAAAACCAGAACCCTAGCTACTATTCCACATAAAATTTGCTGTCACGAGCAGAGAGAAAATTCTGCAGGTCTGGAAACAATGAAAATTGTGAAGCTGTCACACAAAAAAGATCGTGAAATAATTTTTAAAGGGTTGGCGTGAAGATCACAGGCAGAGAGGTCGTCGTGGGAAGGTCACTAGCAGAGAAAAATCCCACTGGTCATGAAAAACATGGACTGAAAAAAATCGTGAGCTCAGAAAACACTGTTGGGTCTGGAAAAAGCGCTAACAAAAATAAATCCTGCTGCTGTCGGAAATTGTTGCTTGCTAAAAAGCGTCCAAAAAATCGCAGTTGGAGAAATCGCATCCAAACAAGAACGTGACGTGACCGGAAAAGATCGTGTACAGAGAAGACTTGAGACAGAAGGAAACACCGTCACTGCCGTTGTCACGCTACTGATACAAACCCATGAAAAAGTGGGTTGTAAAAGGTCTCGCATCTGCCAAAAAAACTCTACCCTGCGTACTGCCACCCAAATTTTTTTTTTTGCTTGCGCATCCATAAAAAAAGAACATGGCGAGAAAACCTAAAATAAAATTCTGTAGAAGAAAAAATCTACTGAAAAATAAATTCACCTGGAAAAGAAACTTTTAAAAAATTTCACTAAAAAATTCCAAGATGAAAAATTTGAGAATTATAAATTTTCCTAAAATTTTATCCACGCTCTAATACCATGAAAGTAAAAATCAGCGTACTTTATTGAAAGAATAAGAGGCCTTTTACAGGCAATTACAAGACGGTTGTCCAAATTTGGACTATGTAATGTCCCTACTTTAAAATATAATTTAATAATAATAGTAAAAAAACTAAAATACAAAACGATAAATATAAAAATTAAACTTAAAATATAAAAGAGTATAATTAAATATAATTAAAATTTGATTAAAGCTAATGAAAGGTCAAAAGGCATGAAATGATAAGATGTGACTCCCTCAAACGTGAGATATAAAAGGGAGAAGAGAAACTCATTTGAGGGGGGAAGAATTTGAAATAAGAAATGCACATCTGATTTAAATAAGAAGTGCATACCTGATTATGAAAGGTTATGTCCCCTTCAAAGGGCAAAAATAATGAAGAGTTGCACTCTTTCAAAAGGTGCTAATGGTGAAAGGGTGTGTCTTTTTACAAAGGGCATGCATGATGAAGAGGTGTGACCTCTCCCTCACATTGAGAGATATAAAGGAAAGGAATCACATCCAACAACATCACCATGCATTGGATCGGATCAGAACTAGTATTAAGTTACAAGTAGTAGCATCTTTGTTCTTGGTGGTATGCATGGGGATGTGCTGAATATGTATGCTTAATATACGAAGCTTGATAATGTTGTTATGCAGAATTTAATAGTAATACTAATATAAACTGCAATATGTACGACAATCATACTTAATTTCATATATATATTTATTATACATGAGAAGTTAGTATACTTATAGTTTCATTCATGTTATTACTGTCAATATTTAAGAAGATGGGGATGAGATGTTCCAAAGAGGGGCAATCTAAATCCAAGCAATGGTTAAGTCCCAAGATAGGGTGGGGATCAGCGACCCATAAGCCTTGAGGGTATAGACCCAAGATAGGTAAGGGCTTGGATCTGTAAACTTTGAGGGAACCCATTGTATTTGGTCTCTAAGCACTTTGGTAACATACATAGACCCTTCTCCCTTAAAACTGAAGTAGTAGCAGGGTCCGATATCTATATTAAGAAATCATTTAATGAGGAAAATAAATAAGAACTTGCTAATAACTAATTGAAGAATATCAATCAATTTAAATATGTCGAAATAGATCAAGTAGGGGACATTACAAATGGTATCAGAGCTTTGATCCTGCCATCCTGCAGGGTAAAGATAAATCAATGAACCATTCTAGTCAATAAGAAGAAATCTAACAATACGTGTATTCATGTGTATGCTCCGTGTTTGCATATATCCATGTGTATGCTTCGTGTTTTCCATGTGTATGCTCTGTGTTTTTGATTCATATCGATGGATGACTTTGTTTGAGAAAATTAAAATTTACATTGCTTGAGGACAAGCAAATTTGGGAAGGGCGGACTGTAATGTCCCTACTTTAAAATATAATTTAATAATAATAATAAAAAAACTAAAATACAAAACAATAAATATAAAAATTAAAATTAAAATATAAAAGAGTATAATTAAATATAATTAAAATTTGATTAAAGCTAATGAAAGGTCAAAAGGCATGAAATGATAAGATGTGACTCCCTCAAACGTGAGATATGAAAGGGAGAAGAGAAACTCATTTGAGGGGGGAAGAATTTGAAATAAGAAATGCTCATCTGATTTAAATAAGAAGTGCATACCTGATTATGAAAGGTTATGTCCCTTTCAAAGGGCAAAAATAATGAAGAGTTTCACTCTTTCAAAAGGTGCTAATGGTGAAAGGGTGTGTCTTTTTACAAAGGGCATGCATGATGAAGAGGTGTGACCTCTCCCTCACATTGAGAGATATAAAGGAAAGGAATCACATCCAACAACATCACCATGCATTGGATCGGATCAGAACTAGTATTAAGTTACAAGTAGTAGCATCTTTGTTCTTGGTGGTATGCATGGGGATGTGCTGAATATGTATGCTTAATATACGAAGCTTGATAATGTTGTTATGCAGAATTTAATAGTAATACTAATATAAACTGCAATATGTACGACAATCATACTTAATTTCATATATATATTTATTATACATGAGAAGTTAGTATACTTATAGTTTCATTCATGTTATTACTGTCAATATTTAAGAAGATGGGGATGAGATGTTCCATAGAGGGGCAATCTAAATCCAAGCAATAGGTTAAGTCCCAAGATAGGGTGGGGATCAGCGACCCATAAGCCTTGAGGGTATAGACCCAAGATAGGTAAGGGCTTGGATCTGTAAACTTTGAGGGAACCTATTGTATTTGGTCCTTAAGCGCTTTGGTAACATACATAGACCCTTGTCCCTTAAAACTGAAGTAGTAGCAGGGTCCGATATCTATATTAAGAACCATGAATAATGAAATTAATCATTTAATGAGGAAAATAAATAAGAACTTGCTAATAACTAATTGAAGAATATCAATCAATTTTAATATGTCGAAATAGATCAAGTAGGGGACATTACAGACTAACAGTTAACGACAGTTATAACTGACTCTAAAAATAGAAAAACTCCTAGTTCTATCTCGAAGTTTCTAAAAATATAACTTATGTCTAAAAATATAACTAAATGACCATTAATAAACACACAGCTAATAATAACAATTAAATATTCTAATATTGAAGTCATGGATAGAAAATTTAAAATCCTCTGTTCTTATTGGGAGTGCTTTCTACTATTATCTGTCACATTATTTATCTGATTTTCTGGGGTTTTCCTCACGATGATTAGTACATGAAGTGGGAGACTATTGGTGTAGAAATAAAATATTACGTTGTTCTGAGTTGTAAATGTTGGATTCAGGTGTGCCCAATGGAAAGTTGCAAAAGGTAAACGGAGATAGAGAGGTAGTTCCCTAGTGAAACATGGAAAACTTACATATTTTCAATGGCTATCTCGAAACAGCTACAGTGAATTGACCTGGACCAAGGGAATCAAACAATGGAGTGAAAGGAGTGAAGCAATAATTATCGACCAATATCAATATGCACAAATTAGGTGTACCTAGTGCATTTTTCAAGAAGTATGACTGACCTAAATATAAATTTATAAGATTCATTTCTTAGGAAATAAACCTAGGTACAAATTGGGATGAAAGTGAATTCAGATTATGGAAGCGGCAGTAGAGGTGTAGGAATGGATTAAAGAGTCAATGTGTAGGAGTGGATTAAGACTGGTGCAAAGAGAACAAATTCAGGAGAAAGGGAAAGGTTAGTGTTTCAGAAAAAAAATTAATGAATTTTGATAGCTAATCAAAGATAAAAATGAACAATAGGAAATTTTATGCTTTGGAGGATATGCTGAAAGAAATGGAGATGTCTAAGCTGAAGCTTGGGAGTGGATTCATGGCCCAGGGACAACAAGAAGTTGTAGTAATGTAAACTCACCAAGGTTGCAAGACAACATATAATTCTTCATGCTTGGACAGAAGGTTATGTTAAGGTGAAGTTTCAACTTGTGTTTGACTTTGACCTGATTCAGAAGTATAAAGGCACTAGAAAAGATGGCTAAAATTGTCTCAAAGAGCTTGCTGGTCATTGAGATGATTTTGTTGGACATCCATGAGAAGCTGGGCCTGCATTATCACTGTATGACATTGTGTGTGTTCACAATTTTAGAAGGATTGGATGAATTTCTGCAGAGATTTTGGGCATGTCCTTAAAAAGAAAGCAGCCATGTTCACTGAAGTGGAGTACTTAATGTATTTCTATTTGTCAGCCTCCTTTAGTTTTATTGTGTTGTATTTTGTTTCCTTATCAGTAAACTGGTTTGAATTGAATTTTTGGGAAGTAGTTGTTGGCATTTCTTTTTGTCTGATTTGAGTTCTTAAAGTAATGTTCACTCAGAGTGTACAAATAATATATGCATATATATTGCAGGTGGTCATGAAAAGTTCCTTGGTTTTGCCTAAAACAACTAATGCCTAAATGCTTTTAAAGAAGAAGGAATGATATCTCTCAAGTAACAGATGATATGAGAACTTTTTGGCATATTCTTTTGTGGTGTAATATTGATTACAGTATAAGTGTAAAGTATTTCCAAGCAAATACAGGATCAAATAATCTTTTCTTCTCTCCAAAGAAAAGCCCTCTGTATTACGGAAAATGTTTTATGAAGACCTAGTCATGACCAGAACTGATATGTCAGCTGCTTTCTATTGCTAATTGTCTTGTCTATGTAAGAACATCTGCTCAATTCTTTTTGAAATTTTCACCAATGAAATCACACAAAGTTAAGATTGCGAGCAAACACACAGTACCTTAAGCCGATACAATTATTTGATATGCTTACAATAGGATTTTCTTGCTGATACAAATCTGAGATGTCTTTCAACATGATCACTTTTGCTGATACAATTTGAAGAATGCAAAAACATTCTTAAATGAAGACCACACCCTGCCCAAGTATTGATTTAACATAATACATAAAAAATACCTCAAACAGATCATCTGCAGCCATGTGCAGGTCTTCTGTAGCAGAAAATTGATGATAGCAGTCATCAGAAACTCATTAAAACTTCATTGTATCTTCAAAGTAAAGTCTCATAGCTGGAGCTATAGACTTCCAAAGTATTTTTAACTGCCCCAAAAGGCAGAGAACAGTAACCAGATTCAACAGATCTAAGAATAACTCAGATTTCCCACTCATAGAGGTGCTGAGAACAGGGGCAATTTTGCCTATCAATTTATAACATGAGCAACTATCATCCAAACCTCATCTTGCCACTTGCAAACAGCAACAACTAGCTTGGTGCTCATGATAAGCGATTTTGACCCCCACAAAGAACCCAATGCTGAGTTTATGAACCTCACACCATGCTTCCAGTTAGTGATATGAACAGCAAGATGTATGGACCTTCTTGATAAATTAAACCTTGCTGATAGTTGTCAAGAAACACACCAAACATAGTCGCCGATAGGCAAGAGAGCCTTTGGAACAACACCCAGAACATTTACCCTCAAATCCCAATACTTGCACTCGATTTCATAGGAACAGCTTGGGCACAATGTCTTGATCAACCAACGCAAACAACCTGCAACATTCACTTGGGAACAACATCAAAATAGTGCCACAAACCAAGACCAACAATCTCTGAAACTTGCTATCATTTTATTTTGAAAACCTTCATTGTTTGAAATCCCGAATTTCCTAAACTCCATGAAAATCAGTATGACTCCTGTGTGAAATCAGTTAACCAGCTAGGATGGACCTTTCTCCATCGAAATTAGTGAATGCTGATGAGGGTTTTCGTTCTCAATCAAATCTGGGAAGAATTCTTTGCTCACTCTTATAGCATCTTGTTATGCGTGCAACTTTCAATGAATGAAAGTGAGAGCGAAAACCTCTTTATATAGAGTTGAAGGGAAAATTGCAATTTAAAAATTCAAATTTATTTCCCTCTGAAAGGCCATTTAAACAATTTAGAAACAACTTAAGTCCTAAGTTCCCATTTCCCTTTTGGGGAACATAACATCACTTTATAAATTAAAACACTAAAGTGAATAATGTAACGTTACATTATAACTTTAGTGCAATCATAAAAATAAACACAATCAATTTGTGGAAAGCCTCGATAAAGCACCAAAAACTGAAACTGATCACGCTGAGATGTATTGAAGCTGAAAAATTAAGCTGGGTGCCAAAATGGGCACTAATTAAAAATAGCTGTGTCCTCCAAGAATTGTGAAGAACAACCTAGATGGCAAAAAACTCTACAAAGAGCGTAGCCACCAACTAGGATACCAACTGAACACCCACACAACTATTGGAAACCTAGAAAATTGAAACAAAGCTCCCCAAGAATGCTGGAGTCTCCTAACCACTACCAATTGGCCTACAAGAATTTAGGAATAGGCTAACGGGAAAACATTAGTTGAGTAGGGTCTGAGAAGCAGACATCACAGTCTAATCGACTAATCCTAAAGTGTATTAAGATTAGGATTCATGGCATAGAACTTATATTTGATGCTTAATATAAAGCACATGACATGTTATATATTGTACTACAGTTTAAATGTATTTTTATGTAACTGTAATGTGCCATGGTCATTTCCTCTTGCTAGTTTTTCTAAATCTAAAAATATATTTTTGTCTATTCTACTGGTTTTTTTACCTTTGGCTGGATGGTATTGAATATAGAGTGATCAATGGCTTGTGCATAGGTTGTGCGTTGATGAAAGTATTAAGTCTGAGAATAAATCCACTATAGAAAAAGATGAACGTGTAATATATATTTTGACTCTATGGTATGATGGAGTTTGTTCCCTGTTGTTTATGCTAAGGTGAACAAGTTTCACAAGTATAAATCTGTTTCTTGATTTTCAGTGTACTTTTATTGCGTAATCATGTGTGCAGGAAGGATCTCACTTTAGTAATGCCTAATGAGCGAAGTATGAAAGTACCCAATGTTGACAATTTTGTTGAAGAAGGGAAAAAGGTGCCTGGAAAATTCCGCAACATTACACTTCGTGGGCTTGGTGTGACACTGGAAGTTGAGAAATACACTGTGTCTGGTTGGCCAGCAGTGAGTAGTGCAGCTTTGAGAGCATTCGCTGGAAAAGTTTCTGTTGACTACAGCAACCTAGAAGATGAAGGGGAAGACGAGTATGCAACAGATTTAGATGATGACTCAGCTATGTTGACCACTTCAGGAGTCAATATTGGGGCAAAAAATACCGAGAATAAAGTGGAGGAAGATCTATCTGTCTATGGAACCGCGTATAAGGCATTTGGAGGTGGCAAACAAGGGAAAGAGGCATGTCATGCTTTTGCAGCTTTGTGCGAAGTGTCGTCAATCAACACTTTAATTTCCAACTTTCTTCAGCCATTACAGGTTGGAAAATGCTTGTTTCAATTTGTCATATTGTACCTGGATTTGATCAATTCCATGTTTAAGTAATAAATGGTTTCAAGTATTAGGGCTGTGTACCAGATGCTAGGATGCCATCTAAAGTCAATCTTAAAGATCTGACGTTTTCAAAATGATTACAGATATTTTAATGGTAAGTGCAAGCAATGGGTTGCTAGTGAAATATGTAGTATTCTTTAGAGTTTCTCTGTATGGCTTTTATTCTCATAGCACGGGCTTCACTTAGGCACATTGTAGGGTAGGCTGATCTCTTAGTCTTAATACAATGTGTATAATCCATGTGTTCAGTTTCTGCAACTACACCTAAGTTCATATTTGGGTTAGTCCAAACCCTGTGGCCAAGAGTGAAACTCCTGTCTCTTTGTCATGCTGCTTGTCATTATGGTTAGGGTCTCGTTCTTGCACCTTGCAACTCCATTCTGTTGCTTTGTCCATTCTAATGTAAGTTGCCACTAGATTCCATATAATCTGAAATATTACATAAAATTTTAAACTCATCAAAATTTAACTCACAATCATTGTTTGTTCATAAGGCCTTCAACTTATATTGACACTCTCTTTCCATTATCACTTTCAAGTTTAAAACTAATGGAAATTTGAAACATTTCATATTGTGCTCCTGAAGAAGTAAAAGCAAATCTTCTTGTAGAACTAATCAGCGAGTTCTATAAATATCCCATATCAAATAATTGAATTGAATTAGGTCTACATATGTTAATACTAAAACTCTGATGACATTGCAATGTGCTTTGTGTTGGAAAGAGGTTGCCATGCTCAAAACATGCAACTGTCATGCAGACCAGTTATCTGTTGTTTAAGTGGTACTTTGTTCACCATCTTCTCTTGGTTAATAACTTAATAATATCAACCTATGAAAAATTTAGATGGCCAAACCTCCTATGCCATTATTAGCTATAGCTATACAGTTCAGTTTCTTTTTACTGACATATTGATCTTTGTTTCTGTTAATTGAATGCTGCTGAGTTGTCCTGAACTTATGAGATCTAGGCTTATGAGACTATCAACCTTCAAAACTCCATTGATTTAAAAATGCCTTCTTTCAATTAATTTTTGAGTTCTAGATAAGTGCATGCCGCAAATCTAGAACATCTTCTGACATCTATTTCTGCAATTTTTGAAGAATCATCACATATGATAAGATTCATTAGGCCTTACATCTATGTTACCCCGAGTTTCCGGGACGGGGACAGCAGGGGACGACGGGATGCATTTCCGGGACGGGGACAGCAGGGGACGACGAGATGCATTTCCGGGACGGCAATTTTTTTTGCCAATTTTGGGGATGGCAGGGGGATGGCTATATAAAATATAGGGAAAATTTAAAATATATCGGAAAATTCTAAATGTTCATATGAAAACATGAATAAAGCATGCATATATACATTATATTCATATGAAAACATGGATATATCATGTGTATGACACTATGAAAACATTTTAGAATGTAAATTCTGAACATACAACATTGTCAATACTCAATATGCAATTATGCATTCATAATTCATAATTTCAATTCATTCACATTGTCAATATGCATATCATACTAGATATTAAAGAAATAACATACAAAATGTCAAAATGCCCGAAGGCTACACTGCTGCCATATAGTTTCATTGTCAATTACGATATGAAAATCAAAATAGTACTAATGAATTAATATTTTATTATTTTGATTTCCTATTTATAATTTATTATTTATTAATTTTCAAAGTTACCCCGAGTTTCCGGGACGGGGACGGCAGGGGATGGCAATTTTTTTTGCCAAATTTGGGGACAGTGGGGGACGGCAAAAGGGACGGCTATATAAAATATAGGAAAAATTTAAAATATGTAGGAAAATTTCAAAATTCTAAATGTTCATATGAAAACATGGATAAAGCATGCATACATACATTATATTCATATGAAACAATAAAACATGGATATAGCATGTGTATGATACTATGAAAAGTTGAAAACATTTTAGAATGTAAATTTCGAACCTACAACATTGTTAATACTCTATAGACAATATGCAATTATGCATTCATAAATCAGAATTTCAATTCATTCACATTGTCAATATGCATATCAATAGTTTGTTTCTTAGAGGAATTTTTTGGAGGCCGTTTTTTAGGGGATGGTAGGGGATGACTATTTTTCCTTTTTTTTAGCAAATTGCTGTCAGAGGGGACAACACCTAAAACAAATACAAAGCCTCTAACCACAGGGAAAACCAAGATGCAGATCCCTTCTATAACTTCTTGGAGTCTCTCAATCTCTGTAGGGGTGAACAGGTTGTCATGAAAGTTTACATAGTATGCAGAAGTGTGCATGATGTTCCTTGATAGTCCTTCTTTGAGCAAAGTAATATATGAATTTGAAAGTAGAGAAAATTAAAAAATCTAGGAATATTAAATATTCACGTGATAACATTGATAAGGCATTTGTCATATACATTCTAGAAATCTTAATACATAACATAAGACTTGATTTGAGATTCCACGAGTTGACAAACAAATTAACCAATTTTAATTTGCTTTAACTATCAATGTGCATATATATTATATAAAAATTAGAACAAAATGCCCCAATGCTGAATGTTTCAAGTTCAACTGCAAAATGAAAAAGACAGAAAATATACTGCTGCCCCTAATCAGCATTTGTTGTTTGCATCAAAAGTGGAGTCCAAGGCTGATTCACCGCCACTATGAGGGATTGCCTCATCCAATGGAACCCCATCCAATCCATCCTATATCTTCTCCTCATCAACTTGTGTGACATCTTTAGGATCAACATCCCAACATGCAACTGGAGTTCAATGATACTCAAGAATTTGTCAATCCTGAAGTTGTAAGGCACTATGCACGAACACCAACTTCTTTGATTGTCAAAAGCTAAGCTTACTTTTCTTGATTGATTATATGTAGTTGTAAGTAGTGTTGAGGGGCAATACCCCCAATGGTGTCAAGGGGCAATGCCCCTAGCAAGCTCCTTCTTGTGATAAAGTGGATTCAAGTAGTACAGGTCATGCCATCAAACCAAAATTACAGCCGTTGAGATTACACAATGCTTCAAGGAATATGCCATTTTTTTCCAGTTTTATTGATCTAAATTTATCATGTAACATTAGAGTAATTTGTTGATGTGGTGTGAGAAGGATGTACACTAGAGCATGGTTGGAAAATAATTTAAGTTCTAAAATTTTTTTGGTACTTAGGGTATGCACGAAAAATTACTTGCAGGTATGAAAAACTAGTTGTGGACACAAAATTATTAGCACGAGTTTGATTGAAAATACTTGAGTGTTTTGCCAATTCTTTTTTTGGCAAACCATCAAAACTTGTGTTTAGTTTTCACAATTACTTGTTGGCGAGTAATACAACAAGTTAATCAACTATATGGCATGAGTACTTGCAAGTCCTAGGAATACTCTTAGAGTTCTGCAACTATGATAGATGTTAGTCTTACTCATCATATGGTTCAAAAACTTGGCAAAGTAGGTGGTGATGAGGTCCATCTTGCGGACAAATCTATTGCGCCTATTGTTGGTAGTGGTAATATTGTGCTAGAAGATTGCATGCCTAGAGATGTTTACCTTGTATCCAATTTGCATGCAACTCTCCTATCTATTTATCAAATGACATAATGGCAATATAGGTTTGTTGTGAAGAGTATATTGAGCAATTTTCAAGCGAGTAGAAAGGTCGATGAGAAAGGCAAGAGATGCATATTATTTGAATTCAAGGACAAGTTTTGTCATAGTTTTAACCAAAGAAGCAAACATCTGCAACAAATCGCGTTTAATCAAGAGTTGGGGAGATGCTCGATTTTTTCGTTGAAATTGCCCAAAAAAATTGCGATTAAAACCTGATTTGATAAGGAAAACAAAAAACGCGCAAAAACCCGGAAAAAAATGTTGCGAAATTGTTGAAGATGAGGTCGCTTGTATGGGTAACACGCATTCCAGCAACAAAAAGAAGATCAAGCTAAATGTAAGGGCACACTAGTGAGCAACGCGACAAGGGAATCGACTAAATCCACGACTCGACAAGAATGAGTGCGAGCGACGACTCAAATCCAACTACCCTCAATTCCATCGTATACAGACCAATCAACGGGTTGGGAATGAACAAATGGGTGAACTCTCCTCGTGAATGCATTTTTTTGAACGTTTAGATTTTTTTATTTTTCTAAATGTTCTCAAAATTTTTGATTGATCATAATATGTTATTTATTATATTATAATTATTTATTAATTTAAGAAATTTTTAATATAAAGTTTAATTTTTTTAATATAGATTATTAATTTATTTAGTATCAATAATTTATTTAATATATTGTAATTTTTTAAATTGTAATATATTTTAACATGTATTACTGATTTTTATAATTATTTAATAATTTAAAAAAAATTAGTCGAAAGTTATTTTTTTAATATAAATTATTTAAAATCAGTAATTTCTTTAATATATTGTTTTTTCTTTTTGGTCGGTAATATAGATTTTTGTATTAATATATGAAAATATAAGATTACAATACAAAAGGGGCCTATCTTAAGCCCAGAGTATTACATGCATACTTTAAAGCAAAGAAGCAATAGTCTGGAAAAAATCGCGATTAATTGTGTATGATCAGGGATCGCGAGGGCAGCCGATTTTTTCCCCAAAATAATCGCAATTCGTAATAAAATCGATGGTCAACGATTTTTTGTGTTCAAATCGTGATAGAATCCCGTTATAATCGCCCAAAATCGCAAAAAAAAGTCGCTCCAAAGTCCGTGAAAAAAAACCAGCGGAACCCTAAAAGAATTCGTTGGAATAGGGCTTTAAAAAATGATGGTGGCGATTGAAGGTCGACGTTGCAGATGAACTGGTCATTCCGCTGCTGCAGATGTGTTTTGACTCCCCAGACCTGCTAGACGCATTCTTCTCCGACCATTTTCATGAAACATGGGCATTCTATTAACTTTAGGTTTTGTTTTTAAGTTGTATTATTTAAATAAAATTTCATTTATATTTTGTTTCAAACAATTTGTTTTTTATTTAAACTATAAATTTCAATACATTATTTATATATTTATATTTTAATGAACACATTATTTAACAAGATAAAATATTTAATTATAATATATTTATCATTTAATATATAAAGTTTAATATATTTATTATTTATATATTATAATATATTTATCATTTAATATATAAAGTTTAATATATCAATAATATTTAAATTAAAAATTTTAACATATTTATATTACAATGTTACTAAATATATTACAATATATTCAAATTTTACATAAAATAATAAATTATTTTATTTATTTTAATTTATTACTTATATTTAAAAAAATCAAATTTATATTGACAAATTTAATCACTTTTTTTTCGAATTTTTTTTTCTGTGACAGACTATAATATATCATTATGATAATATGTTTTAATATAATATTATATATATTATTATAATAATACTATATATTATTTTGCAGTAATTATAATTTATTAATATATTAATATAATATAATATATAATATAATTATATTATAGTATTATAATTATATCATTACAATATAATAATAATAAATTATTATATATATTCAAATTTTACATAAAATAATAAATTATTTTATTTATTTTGATTTATTACTTATATTTAAAAAAATCAAATTTATATTGACAAATTTAATCACTTTTTTTTCGAATTTTTTTTGTGACAGACTATAATATATCATTATAATAATATGTTTTAATATAATATTATATATATTATTATAATAATACTATATATTATTTTGCAGTAATTATAATTTATTAATATATTAATATAATATAATTATATTATAGTATTATAATTATATCATTATAATATAATAATTAATTATTATATATTACTTTTGGTTTGCCGATTTTTTCCCAAAAGATAAATGCTTCTTTGATTTGTAATATTACTATAATATTAGATAAATTACAATTTATTTAATATTTTAAGATATATTACAATAATATTTCTTAAAATAAATAAATATTATTAAACCAACTAGGACATGCTCTCACCAAGCTTCCTACCCTATAGCATGTCATTGGCTACATTTGATTTTTTTGGAAGGTTCACTTTGTACAATGTCGCAAACTATTTTGTAATTGATATTTTGACACAATCTACTTATTATTATTTATTTTCAACAATTCTTGTGTTGAAGTCTTTGTTTTATTTGCTTAGGATATCTCTATGCTATGGAATACCCTTAAATATATACATTACAAAGATACTGCAAAAAGGGATTGTATCTTAAATCCCTGAAAGGGCTTGGGCCGCAAAAAACCATGGCTCACCATCCTTAACTACTAAACTGTCTTGCTAAAATAGTATATTCATATCGGCCTTTAACGATTCACACCAAGTAGGACTGGAAGTTGCATCTGAGACCGAGCTAGAAACACAAAAACTTGCAAGCAAAATCTCTCCTATTCAAGCCAGAGGAGAAAGAAACCTTACACGCTCAAACTTCAAACCTGAGCTGGTCGATGTCTCACACTTCGTCGTTTCCTCGGAATGAAACTCAAAAACCATGGCATCCACCTCTCCTGCACATGCTGATATGTTCTGATGGCTTCCATTAACGAATTCCACTCCGCCCTGATATGACTTAGATAGAGTCTTTGGTTTACCATATTCGGCCATCGCACAAAAGGAACAAACCCCAACTCTTCGACTGCAATTTGACTCTCGAAGCACTTACCAAAATCAAAACCATGTCCAGAGTGCACCCATTCAAGAATGAAATCCATTCCAGATATTAGCTCTTGCTCAAAAAGAGAGTTCATGACCCAACAAATATCCTCCTCGGCAATCCCTAATTCCCGGCCCCAGGCCAAAATCATAGCAGCTGTATCCACATTGCATTTCCACCGATGAGTAGCTTGCTAGAAGAAGAAGCCCAACGTCCCCTGCACCGCACTTACCACCTCCTCTGATGGGCATTTGAGCAGTAGTTTGAATCTTCGATTTCCCACCTGCCCATATAGCGCTTTCTGCTGCTTCTTCGTTTGGAAGGTGAACGTGGCCTCCATCCTCTCGCCAAACAACACCTGCAAATAAAAAACACACAAGACAACTAATAGGAGAACGATGAAATGCATCAAGTTTGGCTTCTTTAAAAAGAAAGCCGGTTCGTGCGAGTAATCAATCACATTACTGTCACGGCTCTTGATAGTTAATACTTGACGCTGTGAATATCACGTCATCACCTTCTCACATAGATGGAAACATTATAACCGGGAGCTTGTTGTAAGGAACCACATGTTACGGTTCACATTATTGCCGCCATTGCCATCATTCACGCACACCAAAACAAAAAAGCCGAGGAATAACACACTTAAACTGCCAATCATTACAAAGCAAGGATTAATGACCATCAAATTGTGATTCACACAAATCACATATGTACTCGGGAAACAAAGATTGTCTTATGTTGTCTGTAAGCATGAGATGACACTGTCTTGTCCATAGTTGAAAAACTCGGATTCGACAATGACTCGGCAAGCCCAAAAATTTTTAAAAACTCGGGACTCGCAAAAACTAGGGAAAAAACTCAGCAATAACTTGGTAACTTTATCGAACAATTGAAAATATAGTCATATAATCATATTACATTTTAACTACTTATCCAGTCATATAATCATATTACATTTTTATTCGCGCTCAAAAACCAGATGAAAACTTTGGTGCATCCTATCTCATGGCCAAAAAATAGAAGTTGCGAATCAAATTTGTAATTCTTGACGAGTTTTTCTCAAGAAATAGGGTTTAACCCGCGAGATTTCGCGAGTATTTCCTCAAAAACGTTGTGTGTTTTTATAGAAACTTGGAGCCGAGTTTAATGGCGAGTGACTCAGCTAGGGTTTTGACCCGCGAGTACTCGCGAGTTTTTGAAAAACCTGCAGAGTTTTTCATCTATGGTCTTGTCAACATTTAGATTTCGATTTATAGCCAATTTTATTCTAAATCCAACTTGCCGTCAAAATCTTCAAAAAAAGTATCCTCAATCTGATTAAAGGACAGAGCCCATTTAAACAATTTGTCTGCTTCTGTATTACCCTCTCGTCTGATGTGGCTAACCATGACTTCTTCAAAGTGATTCAAATCCTCTAAATTTAGTGAGATAAAATTTTGCAGGTGCCATGCTTTATTTTGACCATTTTTTATGGCCCGGATTATGATCAATGAGTCCCCTTCCAGATGTAGTTTTTTAATCCCCATATTCCGAGCACATCGAGTTGCCAGCCAAGCTGCATAAGCTTCCGCCTCGTTGTTGGTGCCCTGTTTGATACGTTGAGCTCCCAATTTTACAATGCTACCACTGTGATCTCAAAAAACCACTCCCACCCTTGATAGAGCCCCTCCACGTTGAGCTGCCCCATCAAAATTGGCTTTGATCCACCCCTTCTGAGGTGGAATCCATTCTGTGGGTGAGTTACATTTCTTACTCATCAACCTAGGAGGCCAGGCCCCATGTCTTATTTTGACATTAGGCTATGCTTTTTGTATTTTCATATCCTCTATGGTAAATGGGTGTTTCATAGAATCTATTTGAGAAGCTGCAGCCCCTAGAATTCCCTCAACTGCCTGATCAAGCCTGCTACACAACCTCCTAACATCCTCAGCCTTGTCTTGGAAGATCCTACTATTTCTTTCCTTCCAGATTTCCCATATCACAAGTGATGGGCATATGTTCCATATGCTTGAGAAAGTTGATTTCTTGTTTTGTCTTGGCCAACTCTCAAACACATCTTTGAGCGAATTTGGCAATGGGCTTTGCCACTGCAATTTGCCTTTCACCATATACTAGCATTTCTGTGCTATCTTGCATTGTAACAGAAGGTGGTCAAGATCCTCTTCAGCTTCCCCACACATTAAGCACTTGGTCGGTCCTACCAAACCAAGCCTTTTCCTTCTCTCACCTGTAAGAATTCTCCCTTTTAGAGCCAGCCATGCAAACGCCCTTGCTTTGGGTAAACAATGCTTATGCCAAATTAAATCATTAGCTGTTATGCTGTCCCCCACCATGCCTTTTAGAAGCCTATAGCCTAATTTAACCGAGTAGTTCCCATCTTTAGAACCACACCAAATTACTCTGTCCTGACCTTTTGTGAGGTAAATCTTTCTCTGATCCAAAACTTGATTTAGCAACGCTTGTTGTTGATCCGATAGACCTATGTCTGAGAGGTCTTTCTAGCACCATACTTCTCCCAGGTGACTTTGTTTGGTCACCAAATAATCACTGACCTTGTCACCCTAGATCCTGCATAGATGTGATTTTGTTTCAGAAAAATCGGCCATGTGTTTTATAACTGGGTACACCACCCAAGAGTCATCCCAAAATTTAGCTGACTTTCTGTTACCAATATGCAATGAAAGATGTTCTGTAAGAACTTTCCTGCTACTCACTATGAAGTTCCAAATTGCAGATCCCCTGGGAGGATTTTTTATTGTGAACATTTTGTGATTCTCCATTGAGTCCAGATATTTGGCCCTCATAAACTTAACCCATAATTGATTTGGGTTAGCATAAATGCTCCAAGAGAGTTTAGCTCCCAGAGCCTCATTCATGATTTGCCAATTCCTAATCCCAGCACCACCCTTCACTTTCGAGCTGCAAACTTTTTCCTAAGCCAACAAAGGGATTTTATATTGTTCATTTGCTCCATTCCAAAAGAATTTTCTCATTTTCTGTTTCATCACATTGATGATTTTATTGGGAATTTTTAGACATGACATTGATTTTATGTGAATTTTAATTAAATCAGTAATTTAATCTTTTAAGATAAAATTACTATAGTATAATATACTGTAATTTATTAAATATTATTGTAATATTAAATATTACAGTAATTTATTTAATATTACTGATTAAATTAGCAATTTCAGTAATATTAGAGTAATATGTCTTAATATATATATGTTTGTGGGAGAGAGAAATAAATTGATTTGATATGGATAAGTAAATACTAAATATAAATAGAAAAAAACTGTATAATTTTGTTTGAAATATTTGTATGAATTTAATATTATTGTACATGAATATAAACAATGAAAATCTATATTCTACAATTCATATGTTGAAGTTTCTTTTTTATTTGGTTACAATATCTCTATGCTATGGAAATGCCCTTAAAAATTAAAAATAAATAAATTAGTTTTCACTCTTTTTCTGTAATGTTTTACATTTTTTTAAACATCCGATTTTTTGCCGATTTTTTCCTGAACGAGTAATGCTAGACTGGTTTTAACAATAATGTACATAATCCTTGGAGTAGTAGAATAATATTTTATATCTTTATATATCCTAGCTGCACTAGAAGTTGAATAGTCATCTAAAAGTTGATTTGGACAATCATTTTCATATTGTTAAATAAATTTTGATTGAGATGAGTAGTAGAAGCTTTCATTGAATATTTTTTTTCTCTCCAAGTTTCATTTATTTGTGAATCTTTTCTTGCATCACAGTCTTGGGTTTGACATTGGTGTCAAAGTAAGATGAACTTGGCCTGAAGGAGAAGAATGAACAAGAAGAATAAGCTATTTTTTCATTTTCATTATTCCTCTAATTCTCTCTAAATTCTTGTCCATTATTTGCAATCCCTATTTATTTTTTTGCACTCAACACTTGTTGTGAATTTCTCTTGATCAGGTCTATATAGGCTTGGTTTTGCAAGATAAGCCTTTATTATTGTGATTACGTCAATTGAACCTATTCACACTCTTATAGAGCCACTTGCATAAGGAATAGCTTCAGATTTAATAGAAAATGATAAAAAATCCTCTCTACCATGTTCATCTAACTACAAATTTTAAGAAATAGCCTTTGCATATTCCATCTCCAAATGGAATAGCTTGTGAATCTATAATAGATGGAGTTGAATGTTACCATTTTTACAAACTAGGTACTCACATTGGTATCTATCTTTGCTAAATAATCTATGCAAAAGTTTACAAGTAGGGAGTAAACCAATTATTTGATCTCCAATCAATATGGTGTAGTGCTTATTTTTCTAAAGGCTTTCCAATCAGTAGCTTTTACTTCTTAGCATTCTTCCCCCATTGAAGATTATAGTAGAATTTTGAGCAATTAAGCTGCAAGGATTCTTCAAAAATCCTGCTAATGGGTGTTCTAAATCATTCACAAGCTTTAAATAATCTTTCAATGTAGAGATTTCTTTATTCGTGGCTTCTCTTCATGGTTATACAAGCCATTTTCAATTTTTTTTTTGATCGATAAATGGGTTTTTATTGCATAATCAAAAAGTTACATCTTCAAGTTTCAAAAGATCCAGATTGAAAATATACGTGCAGTATCTGTTAAAATATTCGATGTTATGAAACAATAGAGTGAGAGCTCTATATATAGAATTTACAAGAGACGATGTTTCTAAAAGAAACAATCGTAAACTAAAGCTGAAAATAGAAACTAACTAAATAAACTAAAGACGACTAAGATGACAGAAACTAACTAAATAAACTAAAGACGACTAAGATGACCATTGAAGAAACATTACAATATTCTATTACCCTCCCTTAATGGTCATGTCATCGTTCTAACTAACCAGAGAAAAACAGAGAAGGCTGCCACCTTCTTCTCAGAATGTTCTGCGACATGAGCCTGCCACTGACCCTGTCAAAATCTGGAGAACTTCTGGATAACATAAATCGTCCACAAACTTTTGCAGATGAGGATGACGCCCTAAACAGACTGCAAGAAGCCACGGTTTTCGAGGAAAAAATCGCCAATCCCAGAAACTGAAGATTACAAAGCATCGTTTTTTATTTTTTATTTTTATTTAAACCCACCAATTTTCTTTGAAGGGAAAAAAAATTATAAACCCATCAGAAATTTTTTAAGGAAAAAATTATTAAAACCCATCATAACATCTCCAGGGGACCAAACAAAGAGGCAGATTGTGTGCCCTAGTTGCATTTTTTGCAGGGAGATAGAGACATTGAACAAGGCCCGACTCCACGAAGCCCTAGACTGCAGGTACACAGGATCTGAAACCCTAGGTCACAGAATGCAAAATACAAATGTGGGTTGCAGATCAGAAACACCATAGTCACGAACAGAAACCAAAAATCTGTGTGCACTAAAAAACATAAGAAAACCTCCATGATCTTCAAATGCAGCACCCAAATTGCCCACAAACACAGATCTATGAACTCACAAAAAAATTGAATTATAGCTCCAAAAGAGCCCACAAAATTCTGCATGCAAAAATCCTACTCGATCTTTGCTTAGAAGACGGGTCAAAACCCTTCATGGGTTTGAACACAGAAACCCGCCTTTGCAAATCCGTACCAAAACAGAGAACTGGAAAAGCCTTCCCATAATCCTGAGCCCTCCCATGAGGGAGATAGGCTCAGACCGGCTCTAATACCATGTTAAAATATTCGATGTTATGAAACAATAGAGTGAGAGCTCTATATATAGAATTTACAAGAGACGATGTTTCTAAAAGAAACAATCGTAAACTAAAGCTGAAAATAGAAACTAACTAAATAAACTAAAGACGACTAAGATGACAGAAACTAACTAAATAAACTAAAGACGACTAAGATGACCATTGAAGAAACATTACAATATTCTATTAGTATCATCCATGATTCCTCTTTCTAAACCGACACCTAAAACCTCTGCTACCCTCCCCATAGCTTTAAACAAAGGTTTTACATTGTTTTATACATATATGCATTTAAAACAAGACATAACAAAGCCCAGTAGTGTTCTGTATTCAAGAGACAAAAACAATCTCCTTGTCTTTTCCACTGGACACTTTGGCCTGCTCCATTCGTTCTTCTGGGTCTTCAATTTCACCGTTATCCTCGGGAGGGAACCTAATCCACAGTGTGCGTCTGCCTTGCCTCTTTCTCAACTTCCTTGGACGTCCCCTTTTGCGTTTGGTGGCTGTGGAGCTTCCCGATTGGGAGGGTTTAGCCTCAAAGTCTCCCCACTTTGACATTTCCATCCTTAGCTCTTGCTTCTCCCACGACTTCAAGAATTCCTTGACACTGGGCATCCCTATCTGTGTAGAGGTGCGCTGGGCCTCCTTGTTACAGTTGGTGCTCCACATGAAGTAGGGGCACAAAGGAGGTTTGAACTCACTTGCATGCAGCCATGTATCGTTTGGACACATGAACCCTGCGTCATCCCTGTTTATCCTCAGAAAACTATCTAAACCTCCACACCATTCTTCCCGAACGCAACCTCTAATTATCCACTCAGCCTGCTCTTTTCTTTCCAGCTACAAGCACTAGGCTACGAACATGGAAGCAATCTCGACGTTCGTCTGGTATTTGATTTCACCTCGCATATACTCATCTCCGAAAACAATCTTCACTGGCGTGAGAAAGGTGTGCTCCTCAAATAGGAAGATGTTAGTCAGTCTCTCGTCAGATATCTGCCCCCAAAACACCATCATCGGCCATGTGGCTCTGAGAGAAAAATTCGGCTCCATGATGCACCCTGCAACTTCGGTTTGCCAGAGAGATGATTACTTTTAATAAACTATATTATTTCTTCCTTCATTTATCTCTTTAAGTTAGGCTTGTTGAAGAAGCTAGCCTAGCCTCCTCCGCGTCCTTCCGAGGCAATTAAATGCAGTATACTTTTGAGGTTGGCAAATATAAATGAGAGAGATGTTGTCTTCTCTCGCATGTGTGAGTAAGTAAACTTTGCTGCCACCTTTCCCACTATATCTTCACGGTTTAAACTACCACCAAAATCAGTGAAGATATGGGGAGATACCATATCTTCTTGCATCTAAATTGAGCAGCTTTTCGTACTTTTTGTATTAATGATCTTTGCGCACCCACCTTGCCTTGGCATTCTTGCCGTTTCAAGTTGGCAAGATTTAAAAGCATTGTCACCATCTAACCATTGGGAGAGAGTACATCCTACCTAATGTCACCAACTTGTAACTCGAATGCCTGATTGGCACACACATCAGTGTCCATGTTCCCTTCTCTTAATGGAAAATTTTGAAACGTTTTGAAACGTTGGAAATCCTTGAGAAGGTATCTAATCCATTTGACATCCTTATCTAGTCTCTAGTTTTGAGCTTCACCTCGGATTAGAGCTTGGATGATAATTGTAGAGTCACCTTCCAATTGAAGCCTCTCAACTCCCAATCTTTTCCCTACTTGAACTGCCAAAGAAGCAGCATTTGCCTTTGCTTCATTGTTTGTGCTTGGACTTAAGCATTGTTTGCATCTAGCAATTAGCACTCCATTACAATCTTTGGCTACACATCCAGCACGAGAGGGTCCTGGATTATTCCGAGATGCGCCATCAAAGTTGATCTTGATCCAACCTGGTTCCGGTGGGGACCAATGAATAGGACTCACTATCATTTGGGAATGATTAACCCTTAACGACCCATTAGCAGGTTGCTATTTTCAATTTGTCATGGTTGTGCAAGATACACAATATTTGGGACACTGAAATTTGTTTGACAAGATATATTACTTTCTAGGTTGATGAGTCACATAGTTAGCAACATGGTGTTAAGGATCTAAATGAAGGGAGATGGTAATGGGTCTGATATTTTCAGCATCATGAATAATTTGAAATTAATTAGTGTTAAACATGTTTTGAACTTTATGGGTGTGAATAAAATGAGATATGAGTGGTCCAATAAGGTAGGAAGCTTTATTGAACATATTTTGCAATAGTGATACAATCAGAGAAAATCCTTGTAGCCTAACTCTCATCCAGGGGCTTCAGTGATCCACACCTTAGAATGATAATCTCTACTTTCGATTTGACAGCTTTCCTGAACATGTTGTACAATAATTCCTGAAAGAGTCTCAACATTTTAGGTGACAAAGAGGCTATAAGATGTAGGCTAATGCAGTGCTGAATTTTTTACTTTATTTAGGCAAGGCAAAACCTAAATTATACATTTTTTCTTTTGGAGGAGGCAGTTATAGGTTTTTGTTACTTTCGATTTGACAGCTTTCCTGAACATGTTGTACAATAATACCTGAAAGAGTCTCAACATTTTAGGTGACAAAGAGGCTATAAGATGTAGGTTAATGCAGTGCTGAATTTTTTAGTTTATTTAGGCAAGGCAAAACCTAAATTATACATTTTTTCTTTTGGAGGAGGCAGTTATAGGTTTTTGTTACTTTAGGTTTCTGAACTATGATGTATATGAGTTGTTTATGACCTTTCTGGAAATCCTAGTCAAATGTGTTGTTATTTGGGAATGATTTATTAAGTTGATATTTTATGGACGTGAAATCTGTACTCTGCAATTAGAAAATTTGAAATAAATTGATACGGTTTGTGCATTCTTTATTTGTCTGTTACCGTAGGAAGTTTTCTACACTGGATTTCATGTCAGTTTGCACTTGGTGATCGTTGATGTGTGTTTTATGCACATAACATTCAGAATAAAATACCAAAGTACTTTACCCTCTCTTGAACAAAATCACCTCAAATGCTAAGGGTAAGATCAACTAAAATGATTCCAAGGTTTCTACAGTCAGGTCTTGACGAGTGGGTAACTCAATGGTCGATGTGAATTGCTGTTTTCACTTGGGGACTTACACAATTGTTCGGATTATTTTGCATATTATGAATACGGAATAGGTGTGCTGATAACTTAGGATATGGCAATGTAGTTCTGGAGTCAAGACTTACAAAAAAAATGGCAAAAGGAATAGGGTTTTTGAAATCTATTATAAGCCTAGGAATGTAGGAAATGATGAACAAATTTAGTGGAATCAAGCTAGGCAAGGTCTCACCATCAAATCGAACAGATCTTGACACGAGCTTAGTGCAATCATCTAAGGTATGCTTCATAGATTTTCAAATTATTATCATCAAGCATTGAGACCATCCAAGTTGATGCATAACAATGGATATGTAATGATCGAATTTCAGTTTGCACAAATTTCCAGTTGACCACGCAAGGCGCACTTACAATCAGCAAGAGGCTAGTGGTATGGATTCATAGATTCCACATAAATATACTCAACGATTCTTTCATTCAATCTAACAAACATTGAAAGCAAATTCTAAATCTAAAATTCTAATCTAACTTGGAGGAATTGAGAACCTTGAATGCAAAACAACACTTGAAAGACAAAATCACCATCGAGTCGAACAATGATTTATATTCAAATAGCTGCAGCATATGCTGACAATTCTACAAAAACTCTCTCTTACAAATGAGAGGCAATGAGGTATATATAGAGTCTCATACAAAATGGATGACCAAGATTAAAACTAAATAAGGGCCAAGATCATGCCAACAAAACCCTAGAGTTGCCCTAATTAGGGTTTACATAAAAAATGGAGCCACCAACATATGGCCCAATAGAAATATACCTAGTCATCAAATAGAGAATCTTCTAGAAGATTCCTCCCTGCATCTCTCTCTCTCTCTCTCTCTCTCTCTCTCCTAGCATACTCCATGAATCTAGCCAATACAGAATCTAACTCCATGGAAATGTTGGGTAAGGTATCCTGTTGTAAATCAATCACGCCCAATGCATCCGAGCAAGCATCCAAAGTGTTCTCCCAATCCGGCATAAGCTTCTGCGAATTATGAACATGAATCAACAAAGAGACAAAATCATCTATCTGACTCTTCTTCAAAGAGTCCAACTGATTGAAATACATGAATTTTATTTTGTCTCTTAATTCTGCTAAGTGTAAACCACCGGCCTCACTGATATCAACCCTCGATAACTCTTCAATTGAGGCAAGGATCTTCAACTGAATATCATGAATTGATCCTTCCATCTCTGCACAACTTAGTTGTGCGCTCTCATAAGTTGATTTCTTCATGGCTAATAAACAATACCAGCCGTGGAAATCTTATCTATCTCCATTGTGTACAACATTCTCCCTAACCAATGTGGACATAGGAATCTTCTTCAAAGCTTTGAGGCGTGAAATATTCTTCTCTTGAATAGGTCTGAATTCTCCCCAAACTCCCTCCAAATACTGTATTCTGAATATGAGTCTTGTTGTCCTGTCAAATGCCTGGACAAATTGAGTAAGGAAATCATTCGCCCGTTTCTTTGTATTTTCAATCCATTTCTCCACCTCCGAGAGTGTATCTCTTGCTGCCTCATAATGTGAATGTAGTCCACGATCAATTGCTATAGGGGAAATAAGGGTGGGATTCTCATGCCTTATCCCTAAAATGTACTCTCTAAGTCTGATATTCTCTTCTTTGTACTTCTCTTTTTCTTCAATTTCTCTATCCAATCTCGCATTGATTGCCCTAAGGTTATCACCAACCTCTTGAAATTCCTGCTCTCTTGTAGTATGGCCAAGGGCAACTGAAGTAATTTGGAAATCCATGGGAGTAGCAATGTCTGCCGTCACACCTGCAATAGAAACAACCATCTGCGCAATCCGCATTCTTGTATCATTTCTAGCTATGTGTGACAAAATCTCAGCTCTCTTAGGCTCTTTCTCCTTATTGCCCCTAGCTAAGTAGTCATCAGTGTCATCAATAGGCCGTGCCTCTATCATTTTCTTACTTTTCTCCATACTCTTCATCAGCTAATCAGGATAGCGGCCATCTCCATACCATCATCGAGACATATCTCTCGATCAAGCTCTCTCAACACCGAGATAACATCATCATCATCATCATTAGGATTTTTCCTGCTCAAATTACATACATTCTTTCCCAAACTAACCTCCAAAAGGACAGTAGGGGATCCCAACTGATCATCGTCCTCATTAGGTGGAGCAGATGTCGCTGTGGCATGTAAATCTTGAATATTCTTTGGTAGTATCACTGTGTTGGAACATTGCTCAGTCCCCTTGTTTTGTTCTGACACTTCAACTTACTTGATTGATGAGACACTAAGGGGTGGTGAAGGAATAATAGGCGAAGGAATGAGAGTCTTTTGCTTCTTCTTCTTAACCTCCTCCATCTTCTTCCCTCTAGCCTTGACTTCTCCCGGTGTGTTCTTCCTTCTCTTGGGAGCTTGACTCTTTTCATCCGCATGAATCCTGATATCACTGATAGTCCTCTGATCATCTTCGGAAGAGGAATCCTCCGGTTTCATCTTTTCATAAGTGAAGGTAACACCCATATCAACTAATTTGTTCATCTGAATATCAACCCATGCTCGGGAGAAACTGAAGACCTCTCTCATCAATACATTGAAATCTATTTCTTTTGGTTCTGACCAATTAGGCAATAGAATTGCCTTCTTCATTTCATTTTCATATTGTGGATGCGTATGATCCCTGTCATCGATTACCTGATTAGGAATGAGGAAAAGTCCACACTTCCTCATGAAATCCACTGACATTCTGGACCACATTCTTCTCTTTACTGCCTGCTCGTCCATTAGGTTGGCCCAATAATCTTCTATGTCTACCTTGTGGATGAACTTTCCTCCCCTAATCCTTCCAACTTTCTTATTTGGATCAAACCTTTCTCTTCTCTTGTATGTTTCAAATCAATAGAATGCAAGTTCTTCACCTGCTGCGCTAGCTGCTAAGGCGGATTGGCAAACCTCCAATGTCTTCCCAACTGAAATAGGAAATGACATGCCTGTTCTGTGCTTTTCCTTCTCGATAGAATCAAACTCCAGAAGCTGTCTCACCACTTCCAACAAGATCGCTTTGTCAGAAGGTTACCTAGGAAGCCTGTACGGTTCGGATTGAAATCCATGAATCCTAAGGTATGTGAAAGTGGGAAACTGTATGTACCACGATCCATATTTCTTTATCAGCTCTGTTGCCTCCTTGGACAATCTCCTGTGGACTCCACCTTGCAACATTCATGTTATGTACATTGTGAATACATCATTCACTCTTATAATCTTCAATTCGATACATGTTCAACTGTGGATAACACTCATAACTCTTGAATTATCCTTGTCCATTCTCGACTTCACCTTTGCATATCAATCCCTTGTATGTAACAAAGCGTGCAAGCAGGTACACCAAATAGGAAGTCATGGCGAAAGACTTTGACCGCTACACTTTTCTCAGCTGAAAGTCCAGATTGTCACCTATGATTCTAGACCAAATTATCAATGTTCCTTTTAGACAATCCTAGATGAAATAGAACATCCATCCATCGTATATTGCACCTTGCGGCATCCCCATCATTCGGTTAAGTAGGAATACTAAATCACTATATTTCTCTTTGAAGTCTGTGCACATGAGTGTCTTGGGAGCCTTGGAATGATGAGTCCTTGGCTCGATCATCCACTCCTTGTTTACTACAGTCTTGCATGCATCCATCTTCTTCTTATATCGGTCTTCATATTCATCCTTAGTTATATCTTTCATGTCCGCTCTTCGTAGAATTCCAAACACCTTAGCAATCGCATCCTCAACAAGGTAGGCAATGATGGTACCCTTAGGAGTCTTAATCATTCGGGAGCGAGAATCATAACATTGGCACACTCCAGGATAAGCTCACTGCACTATATGGATTGCAGAAATCCAGCGGCCTGATAAATGCCACTCTTCATAATGTTCACATAGGCCGGGGAAGGAATCTGGCCCCCAATTCCGAACATACGCTGCCGCGTCTGGCTCATGTTCAGGAAATGCATGTTCATATCTGTAACCTCCTTCCATCTGGATGACATCTTGGATTCTGGATAGAATCCAGTCTCAACTATCTTCTGTTGCGCTCTCCTTTCCTTGAGTCTAGACTTCGACATCATACCTGTACAAAGCTAGAAGTTAGAACTTTGGAAAATATTCTTGACAAAAATTCTGATTTCCTAATGATTTAGACAAGTTTGAGTAAGGAAATCAGGAAAATAATCTACACTCTCAATAGATCTCAACAATTGCATGCAAAATGTGACAAGGTTAGGTTATAAAACCCTCATGAAATTCATTGAAATTAACAACTTTCAGACAAAAGTCTGAAAAACACCCCCCTATACTTAGGAAATTTATTCAATTTATAGTGCAAAGGAGCATACCGGATCAAACAATGACTAAGGAAAGGTGTGAAAGGTTGTGTTTTCACACAAAACTATGTTTGAAGACACCTTCCGAAGTCAACAATGGCTGCCAGTAAATCTGAAGACAACTTGCAACTTCACAAATTAATCTCTAAAAACATGTTGCAATCACCCAAATGTGCACAAACTTGATGAAAATCAACCTCAATAGTGAAAACAATCATATCCGGGAATGTAAGTATGGCTGGTAAAAATAAAGTTTCTGAGGACAAGTCTGAAAATTAATTATTTTTGACTTACCAGCGCCTCGCAAAGTAGTAAAAATCCCTGAAAATGATAAAAAAATGACAAAGGAATGAGTTCCAAGCAAAATCGCCAAAGTGGGTAGGTGGCTGGAAATGAAGATTTTTTGAGGAAAGCCGCTTACCGATGAAGTTTCAAACCTGCAACAGCCTTCAAATGGTCTGAAAATTGACTGAAAATGCCCCCAATCAGCCTTTAGACAAAATCGCCTTAGGCACAAACGGGCTGGGAACAAAGCATATTTCTGAAAATCGAACTTCCAGCCAGCAATGGGGTCACACAAGTCTGAAAAAATGACGTGTTTCAGGTCTGAGAATGAATATTAGCAAGCTTGCAACAATGGCGGCACACACCAAAGAGGAAAATCATCCAAAAATGGAGGTTTAACCTCCCAAACACAAAATCACCCCTCTCCAAAAAATGATGGCACCTCACAAAAATCGTTTAAGTCTGAAAATCTGCAACGAATACACTCCAATGGCAGCCAATGAAAATCGCCTTGGGCTGGAAATGAGGAAAAATGAGTAACAAAACAATCTTCAACCCAATGTGTCAACTTGACACTTCACCAAAAATCGCCAGCTAGAAAAAAAATCGCCTTAGCAAGCATACACTTGTCAAATATAATAATATAATAATGTTGGGATATCTCCTTTTAAACTTGCTTTCACCATCAACTTTCACCACACAAGCAATGTGGGATAAAAAACTTGTTCTTATACTTGCCTGACAAAAAATCGATTTGCTTCTAGAAGGTAAAATTCATTTAATGTTAATTGCAAATCATTTATTAATTGTTTTTTATTTTTTAAATAATCGTTGCACCTTTAAAAATAAACAATTAAATTTGGGTCACATCATTAAAAAGATTTTTAAAATTTAAATAAAAAATGACCAATGGGGAAAATCGATTTAACTTGGGATAAAAATCCCAACAAAAATCATCAAAAATCATTAAAATATCCCTTTCGGGGAAAATCGATCCAACTAGGGATAAAAATCCCTATCAAAATTTCACCAACTTGCACAAAAATGGGTCCAGGGGAAAATCGATTTGAGTCTGGAATGAAAATTCCAACCAAAATTTCATCACTTTGCAAAAAAATCCTCTTGGGGGAAAATCGACCCTTGTCTGGACATTCATCCGAACACAAAATCATCAAAATCACTCTCAGTGGAAATTTGCCTAGGGTCTGGAATGAATATCCGCATAAAAATCCACAAAATCTTGTCACAAAAGCCTTGGTGGAAAATCGATCCATGTGAAGAATCATCACAAAAGTCATCTGCAACCTCATCCATACTCCCAGTGGAAAAACGAAGGCAGTTAGGAAAAAATCCCAACACGTAGTCAAAATTAAAGCATCCTGGGGGAAAATCGATCCTAGTATGGATTATGAATGGGGGAAAAATAAGGCATGTTTGGATTCCAGGGGAAATCCATGTCTAGTCTGGATTTTGAGTGGGGGAAAATCATGGGTAGTCAGGAATATGAGGGGAAAAGCACCTCTAGTGTGGAATTTGGACCTTTTAACCCTTAGAATATGGATTTTCATTTGGAAAATGATGATTTTTCCACTCAAAATCACTAGGAAACTTCGAAACTCAATATAACTCATCTGGACTTGTGCAAATTCACCAAAAATTTGAGCGAAACAAAAGGAAACCTATCGGGATAAAGTGCAAAATTAACTTGAATAACTTCCTAGGAGCGAGAAAACAACTCCAAAAGGTCTCGAAACACCTTAGCACTTTAAAATCACCGATGAGGACGTTAAAAAACACGTTAACACTCAAAAGGTCTACACTTAGACAAAATTAGGATCATTTAAAATCTCAACTTTACGTGCTTGATCCTATAAGTTCAAAAACCCTAAATGGCACGATCAAAATTCTGAGACTCAGGCACGGGAAACTCAAAATTGCCCACTATGCCGCCAAAACCCTAAACTAACCAACGCGGAAAGCAGGAAAAGAGGGGTTCCCCGTTTGCAATGGGGCGATATGTGAAAAGGTCACAACAGTGATCATGTATTTTCATAGCTATTCTACATTTTTCTCGAAATTCTTAGTTGGAGTTTTGTTAATTTTTTTGTTCTAATTCTGGTGATCTTAATTGCCAATGTTCAGTGTTTATGATTTTGCTTTATTTACTTTGTCATGAAGTGCTGATTGAGTCTCATTCATCCATTACTTCCAATGGGTGTTTTAAAATTATTTTTGATGTCTTAGTCATAATATCTGTTTGTCTATTTTCCTTGTAGGGAAATGCAATATCAGGTGCCGATGGGCGAGTGCATTGTTCTTTGAATATCAACACTGAAACTGGCCGCTTGTCTGCAAGAAAGCCAAATTTACAGGTTACCTATTGTTCCATACTTTTTAGTTAATAGACAGTCATTTTTGAGACATAACATTCATGTTGTGTTTACACAGGGCTCCGTTTACAGCTTACATTTCTCTGTTCAATTTGTTATGAACATGTTAGTTTTCTTTACTTTTCAGTTAACATTTTATGTATGTGATTTGCTGGCATCAGAACCAACCTGCATTGGAGAAAGACCGCTACAAAATTCGTCAAGCATTTATTGCTAATCCAGGAAACTCTCTTATTGTTGCTGATTATGGGCAGGTGCGGTGCTTGATTGTTACCATATAAATATGGAGCATTACAAATAATTTAGATTCTATCACTAGTTGCTTCACAATTTGGGATGACTGTCAATTTCTTATTCGAATGCCTGTTAAAAATTATTTCAGAATGTTTAGCTAATACATGAGTTTGTGTTAGGGTCTTGCAGTTGGAGTTGAGGATTCTTGCTCATCTTTCAAATTGTAAGAGTATGCTGGATGCATTCAAAGCTGGAGGAGATTTTCATTCAAGAACTGCTATGAATATGTACCCACATGTACGTGATGCTGTAGAGAAAAATAATGTATTGCTTGAGTGGGATCCACAACCTGATGAAGAGAAACCTCCAATACCTTTACTGAAGGTAAAACCTGAAATGTTCATAGTATATCCTCCAAATTCATGCCTCTTCTACATACATCTAATTAAAAGCAAATGACAGAGACAAATTTAGGGCACCGTAGGAAAGGCTAATATTATTGGTGAACTTGATTTTCGAGTTAATGCATCAGTTTATGTATTGATGAAGCTATTACATTTAGATCTTGTAACAGTAATCTGTGATTGCTTGGAAAAGTTTGTGTTATTCAATTGCTTAGGTTATAATTGGGCTAATAATTTTTAGTGCTTTGATATTCATGAAAATGTTTCAAGGTGTGAATCATGTAGCAATTCAATGTTAAGTAGAATACTAAATGTATCATTTGGTAGGACAGTAACTTAAGGCCATTTTTCTTTCATATGATTTTATTTTATTTCCCATAAAAAGAGGAAATTAAGGCATTTAGAGAACAAAAAAGTTTAATTTTATTATCAATTTTCATAATACAAACACTACATATGTCATATGAGCCTCAAACTCTCAAAATTCGAAGTCAAACAGTACATTGTAATACAACAAAATTATAAATAGTAAATGTATAACAACTCTATAATTGTTCATATATGTAAAATACAGCTAAATACAATTTACATCTTTCTTTTACCCCTCCTAGTGTAACTCAACTTTTTGGGACTTGAACCAGAAGGTAAGACATTATCGAAATGATGACTAATTGTTTCCTCTAAAGTGTTTTCATTTTCCCCCATTTCATTCAACTCTATAGCTTCTATTGCTTTTCTCTCTAATTCAACGAGATCTTCATCAATAAATGGGAGATAACTATGTTCTTTGATAGTCAAATCATTGAAAGGATCAATGCTATCCAAGTTGATGGCATCATGAGAAGGACCATTCACCTTTATGGTTTGAAGAGGATCAATGCTATCTAAGTTGATGGCATCATTAGAGGGCCCTCTACCTTTATGGTTTGAAGGTGAAAGATTAAACAAACAAAGGCAAGGCGATTGAGACATTCTTGGGTCAGCATGATTCTCTTTTTCATGTGAATGCTATCAAATAGTGTCCAATGTTGTCAGTCCTAGAAGCAATCCAAGGTTGGGACAAAGATAGACAACTAGCCTCAAAGATTTGATGTGCCAACATCACAATCCTTCCACTATAACTACACAAATAAAACAATTAAAAAAATATTAGAACTAAGCAAAAAATTTAGAGCTTGTTCAAACCTTCAAGTTTCTAGTTTCTACAGTTAGTGTTAAATTAAAAATTAAAGGATAATTTTTGAAGTGGCTGTTATTTTTTCCTCATTTGAATTGCTTGAGTTGAAGAAAAGAGCCTTTCCCTTGCACCATTGTAGACCTCCAACAAATCGAGAACTTTGTCTTTCATCCCATTTTTTGGCACCATACTATCACTGGAGGAGACAACTCTTGCCATGACCTCTTTAACAGTCTTAAATGTATTAGAGAAGAACATTAGGTGTACATAGTAGGAGAAGGCGTGTATTGGTTGGTGGAGTTGATATGTTTATCTATGATCAATGATGCATCAAACGATTTCATATTTTGGTGGTAATGTCCCCAAATTTCTATTAAGTGGCTTAATTAAATTAATTGGTTAAGTTGTCCAAAAACTAGTTTTATTTCTAAAGGATGACTTTAATTCATTAATTTAGTTATAAAATAAAGTGAGAATTATAAATTTATAAAATAAGTCACTTTATTAGATAAAGTTTTCCAGTCATGACAAATAATAAAGCTGGCCTAATCTTCTAGAAAGTTCCTGGAGGTCTTTATAAGGAGGTTCCTGGGGTTGTGGCAGCCATGGTTATTGATTTGATAAGCGTTTTATGATTTCAGTAGATGGAAACTTTTAGGAGTTTGATAGAAGGGTTGGATGAAAACCTAACTCTTCTTGGGAGTGGATTCGCGACAGAGTTCACAGCTGGGCCAAATTTGTGAAGTCTTCCTTTGAAGACAAATCTGCAGGTCTGAGATATCTTATATCTGATTTGGGAAAAATAAAGTTTATTAATTTTAAATATTATATCGATTCTGATTTATTATTTGGGTCCATTCGTAAGTCTTGGCGTGATCTAAATTGGACGTGGCTAAACTGGCTCCAAAACGGCACTATAAACTTCATGTTATTGACTTTGAAAAATCGTAGTCGTAGCTTGCACGATCAACAGTCTGTAATGCACAACTAACTTCATGTTATTGACTTTCTGTGGTACGACAGTGCGGTTTTGGAGCCAGTTTAGCCGTGGCCAAGCTAAATTGAGTTTGATATTATAGAATGGTTGAATAAGTTTATACTTACCATAATGATTAATATGAATAATAATTGAAGCTTTCAAATAATGTTAAGAGTCTTTGGTGGTGATATTATTTTGGGTGCATATTTTATCACTGGGCCCGATTCCAATATTACAAGAATAATTCTTTGAGTTGGGAGGCTTATACCCTGACACGGCTCCGTGTGGTGAAACGAATATTTAAATATCCTATGGGCGGTTTTCCAAAGTGGCAACTATTGTTGGAGATATATTTTTTATGCTGAACTTTGATTATCGGGAGCAAGTGGTGGATATAATAGTTGAAGTGGCAATTTTCCGAGCGATTGAAAGTTGCAGTAGACATTTCAAAGGATTCCCGCAGAGCAAGAAACTTGCATAAATCGCATGGTACAAGAGCTTCCATTGATGCGGCTTCAGATATGATCGACAGGAATATACATGTCAGCCAGGTCGACTTGGTGTTATCCATTGATTAACCCCAGTGACTTCCAATGCTGCAGGTTAATTCCTTGATATTGATTACCCTTTGACTGAGCAAAATTTATTGTACCTGAGTGCAACCATAAAACGAAATTGAGAGATTGTTACAATCACTAGAAACATTAGTACCAAATTCTCTTACCTGGTGAATAGAAAAATACAGGTGCAACGTCGTTACTGGGCGGACCTTCTCCTATCTCTTGTGTGATTTCCCTGAGCGGGAGTTTCAACGTTTTGACGGCAGATATAAGGTCAGGCTGCAAACTTTTCCATCAAGATTTTGTCACATGTATATTTGTGTGTACTCTTGAGTATTAATAAACAAAATGCATTCTATGTTAAGACTTCATAGTTCTGTTAACATTGTTTTTTTATAATCTTGTAGCATATCTGATTCTAAATTTCTGGGCTGCTTAACAAAACCTGGAATTGGAATCCATAACTGAGCATTGTCAAGTGTGAATTTTGGAGGACTTATTTTGAGTTTTCCTAATATTCCTATTTAGGGGTATTTCTGTGGTATTAGAGCCACTTTCCTGCCAGCCTGTGAGAAGTTTTGCATCTTCACGAAAGACCAAGCTATGGGTCTAATGCCAATAAAAGGTCAACCAGAAGAATCTGCAAATGAATGTGCTTTGAAATTAGAGCCAACTATACATCAAGCTCTCTCCTTTGTTGACTACTTTGAGCTTCAAATGGATGTTCAAAGGGGAAGTAGATGTAAGGAACAGCCCTGCAATGAGAATTTTGGATTGGAATGATGGGATCCGAAAAGGTACACATTTGAAGCCATCAATGTTTGTGAAGAGTATTTAGGGCTGTTTGAACAAATCAAATCTGTATTTGCTCTTGAGGATTATTTGAGATATTTGAATTGGGTAAATCCAAGAGAAAGGGGACTTCATGATGACATAAGATGAATAAGAAAAGAAGAGGAATATTCAATAGCAGCAAAATGGAACCTGCAATGGAAAAGAATGCAGAAGCACAAGAGGAGGTCAAGGAAGGTGTGATGATAGAGGAATCAAAATTTCATGATGTTAAACAAGAAGACTCCTTAATAACAGAAGATGGTGATGACCAGGACATATTAACCCTATTTTCAGATCCAAGCTACATACCTGGTGTGACATACCACGATGACCTCACTATTCCTTACATCATGAAGATACAACCACTTATTATCTCATCAAAAGGACACAAAGATGAAGGTGTTTCGGATATCTCAACAATTCTCAATCCATCATTAGGAGGTAAGCATTTTGATTACAGCCTGTGGTATGATAGTACTGTATTGATGCAAACTCTTGATTATGTTGAAAATGTTAAGGATATAACTTGCAATAATGGGGATAGAGCTCCTTTTGCCCAAGTTTAGGTTTGTTTATACAAACTGGTATGTGTTGACGTGTATTTTGTACACAATCAAACACAGAATAAAATACCGAAGGGTACCTTATCCTCTCTTGAATAAAGCCTCTGATTGCTGAAGATATCGCGAAAAAGGATCAATCAGGATGACTCCAAGGTTCTTGTATGTAGGCTCTCTACGTGTGGATAAGCTCTCTGTGGTATGATGTGATTTGCTGGAATCACAAGGGGACTTACATTTGATGCCTGAACTTCTGATTTGCTTTGAATATTGCTGGAACACAGGATTTCACTAACTTTGATTTGAAAAAAAAGGAAAAAAGACGAGGGCGAGGAGAGAATCTAATCCTAATACTAAGGAATGTAGGAGCAATGATTGATCTTTGATGAAATTCTAACTAGGTCTTGTTTTGACATCGCAGGACCATCTCCACAAGGCTAGTGCGATCTTCGAAGGAAAGCTTTATGATGTTCAAATCATCACTGCAGGCATAGACACCATCATGCTGATGCATATCAATGAAGAAGCGATAATTGAAGTTAGGCTTAAGCTGAACGATTTCAGTTGACTACGCAAGGCAAGTCTGCAATCAGCAAACTGCTAGTAGTATGGATATACGAATTTCACCATCAATCAAGCACATTTCTTCCACTCATCTAATAACATGAAATCAAATATGAGAAGTATAAAGACCACACAAATTGTCGAATCGACCCATAAATTTCACCATTTCTTCAATGAAGTTACAAGTCTTTTACAACAACATCTTGGCAACAATCTTTGCCTTCTCTCTCTACTCTACTCTAATTGCTATTCTATCAACTAGCTAATCACCTTCTAACTACTCTCTATCTGTCTTCTAACTGCTTCCAACTATTTTCTAACTATATTACAAAATGAAGAGTCGGGGTTTATATAGTGCCCATAATACAATTCGATGGCTGAGATCAATTCGAGATCAATGGCCAAGATTTTACAATGAAAACCCTAATTAGGGTTTGTTACAACCATTACATAACATTTAATGCTCGACCAATGAAATAATTGTATTGCCTGGACACATGTCCTCTGTAGAAAATTCCACCAATGGATAGCTGGGGTAGGTACATCGGAGTTTGTGCCACCTTCCATGAGTTAGGTACATTGAATCTGGACATGCTGAGGTGGACCACACTGACTGGAGAAGTGATGACTGGGATGCCACCTCATTTGACACTTGTAACTTGGTAGATATTCAACTTGATGTTGTTGAGAAGCTATCTTTAATTAACTCTTCTGAAATTATCTGCTTCTTCAACGAACCCTTTGCTCTGACTTCTTGTGTCCTTGATTTGCAGGATGATGATGTACCTTTCCTTGGAATACTGGATTGGAGAAGTCGCCCTTGATGACGTTAGTCCAAAGAAGGCCGTCCTTGTCGATGCTAGGCTGGAGGAGGTCGCCCTTGTCCTTGCTTGATCGTCCTTGATCCGGCTTGATTTTCCTTGAGGAGAGTCTTCCGACTTGTAGATCTTTCGAGCTTGGGAGTCGCCATCTTGACACCTACACAACATTTCACAATTAATAATATATCTTGAAGTGTAGAAAGGAAGATTCAAGATTCTAATTTAGGAAACTTCATGATAAATCTTGAGTTATCATTTCCTAATTTAGGATTTTCAAAGCAAAATTTAAATCTTCAAAAAAAATGGTGCCAAGGTGATTACGCCATACCTCCACTTGGGAATTAATTCTAAAAAATGATGTAAAAATAGATGAATTTTGCTAGGCAAAGCGTAGATCAAAGCTCTCCCTTGGATAAAATGCACCTCCTTTAGCTTGGAAAAGAACTCCACCTTCCTCTTCAAAAATCTGGAAATTCGCCTTCAAATGTCTTCAAAACATCTGGAATTTATCCTCCAATCTAGCAAGAAATACGCCTCTCCAATAGCCTTCAAGATGAATTTCGCCCTCCACTAGCTTCTTCCACACTTAGTAGAAATTCACTCCACTCCTCTGGATTTCGCTCCTCAAATTGCTCTCCAATTTCGCACTTGAAAGGATGATTGAATGATTTGAATTGTGAAACAACACCTCCAATATATAGAGCGCTCACCTTCTACATCTCTCCATAGGCCGACTTGGTGGAAAAAATAAACAAAGATTAATAAAAGGAGAAGGCCGACTTAATTAAGCAATAAAAAAAATGATACCTCAAGCGCTCTTCTTTTTAAATTTTAATTTAATAATAATTAATTTCGAAATGCCTCAATTAATAAAAAAACGATTTTCCAAGGTTCAAAATTAATTATTAAGTGCTATGCGCTTTTCATTAAATGCCAATTTAATTAAATTTTTTTAAAATATTTCGAAGTTTTTTGGTGAACTTGGCATCTAGTGCGATTTGCTAAAATAAGGCAAAAAATAATGAATTTCGATAACTTCGCTCTGGTCCCTTGGAGAGGGACAGGAGCGCTCCTGCATTTTTGTCCTCCATCCTTCATTTTTTTTTACGTTCAAAACCTCATCCTTGACGTTCAAAATGGCATTTTATCTAGAACTTTAAGTTCAATTCATGTGATCTTTGGAAGGAGCTTGCCTTAAGGCATTTTCGCCCTGGTCCCTTGGTGAGGGACAGGAGCGACTTTTGGTTCATTGCACAAACTCTTGGTCATATCAACCTCGAATTACTTTCTAGACGTAGAACATCACACCCCACTTCATCTTGAGTCCTGGCAACAAGAAATAGCATTTCAAAATGTTAGGCACTTAGGCATTTTGAAGATTTCGCTCTGGTCCCTTGGAGAGGGACAGGAGCAATTTTGCAACTATGAGCTTACTTGTGTTTTGCTAGCCTTCGAAATTATCTTCATTGTACCAATCACGCCCCTTTTCATTCATTTCAAACATAAAACTTGCTTTGCCTTTGCCCGAAGTTTGTCTTGTGAGAAAATCGCTCTGGTCCCTTGGAGAGGGACAGGAGCGCCTATTGCCATTTGGGTTGATTCTCTTCTTTGTGGCCTGCTCAAGTTATATTCAACGGGCAAAACACACTTCCCTTGACCTCTTCAAATCGCGAAATCACTTAAATCTTGCAAGGATAATGCAAATTTGGAATTCAAGCTCCGGTCCTTCAGTGAGGGACAGGAGCGATTTTGCAAATCCAAGCTTATCCGTCCTTTGTTAGCCTTCCAAATTATATTCAATGGATAAATCATGTTTTCCTTGGTCTCTTCAAATCATAAAATTGTCTTGATCCTGCAAGAACAGTGCAAATTTGAAATTCAAGCTCCGGTCCTTCAGTGAGGGACAGGAGCGAATTTTGTCTTCTAGGCCAAAATGCTTCACTTTTCACCATGAAATGTCTTGGCTAAGGAAGATATCATCTTGTTACACGCCATGAATAAGAGTTCAAGTCTAAGAAAGGTCTAAAAATGTGTATATAAAGAAAATCGCTTTGGTCCCTTGGTGAGGGACAGGAGCGCTTTTACCTTTGTAGACAAAAACTCCATCATTTCATTGACTTTGATCAAGTCTGGATGCTCTATCATGCTCATTTCGTCCTCCACCATGCCTTTGATGTTTCAATCTGACCAAACAAGGCCAGGAATGACTCAAATAAGCCTTTTCGCCCTGGACCCTTGGTGAGGGACAGGAGCGCTTTGCCTTGGTCCCTTGGAGAGGGACAGGAGTGAAATTCGCTCTGGATCCTCAGTGAAGGACAGGAGCGGAATTTGACTTTTTGAACTCTCTATCAGGATAATTTTTATGGAATATAACATTTAAGTATAAGAAAGAAGAAACCTTCTTTAAGTTATATTCCATATATACTTTCAGGATGTTTGAGAGTGGTTTCAAACCTCCAGGAGTTATATTGCAAAATCTAGTTTTTTGAGGTTTTTCAGTTTCCAGACTTAGTCAAATTTCAGGATCAGGACATTCCAGACTTAGCCAAATTTCAGGATCAGGACTTCACTCCAGCAGGACCTGCTATCCTATTGATCTCCCCGACAGCACTCAAAAATGCAAAAGCCAACTAACAAAACCCTAAAAGACCCAAAAACAAACCCTAAAAAGCAAAAAAAAATAGGGTTCCCCATTTGCAATGGGGCGATGTGTGAAAACGTCACAACAGTATGGGACCCAAGGGACATTATGAGGTACAAGGTGAAACATAAAGAACATATGATCATTAACAAATTCTTGGAATTTCAATGGTTGCAACTCAAAGCGTGCCATCTCCCATCTGTCCTTACCCTCAAGGCAATTATCAGTAGAGCAGCCCAGAAGCAATGGATGGAGTCCCAAGCCCTTCATTGTCTTTTAAAAGACACAAATGTGCAGTTGCTGAAGTGGGCTATAATGGAATTCATTATTTGGTTATCCGAACGTGAGTCTGTAGATTAATTAAAAAGAAAGGGAATGTGAAGAGAAGAATTCAAAGAGTTTGTCAGAGGGTTATAAAAGAGCAGTGAGAGGCTCATTTGAGCCATTTAGAGTTTATTCCTTTTCTTAATTGAAACCCTTGTGGTTCAGGAGTTTGGAACTTGTTCCATCTCGGCCTCTCATGAGGATGCAATCCCTCTTGAGAAGATCAGTTTTGGGAGTGAAAGATTCCTCCCTAGCTGAGAATTGGTGGAGTCAAATAGACTGCATATGGAGTTCAATGAAATTTTATGGAGTCTCTTACAGAATTAAAATTTGTAGAGGTTAATTACCGTATTGCCAGATTTCGCTGCTACATTCTCCCTTTCTTGCATACTTCTGATATCAATGTTAGAAACTTCCAATGCTTAACATTAATCTTTCATAACCTGTATGAATGTGACGTTGTAAATGAAAAGTCTGATTAATTATTTCTGAGTGTGATTCTGCTGTTTGTACATTATTTCTGCTGGCTATGCACTTCAATATTACTAGAACTGTGTTAGAAAGCATTAAATAAACAAGATATCAGATCTGAAACTCTCAATAGTAGTATTGGTGAGATTCTTTAGACTCAGACTAAGTATTTTATTCTTAGGAAACTGGTTATTAGGGAAGGAGTCTTTACAGTTTGTATCTCTTGTGTTCTAAAATGAGGTAAAGTGAATTTGTTTTTGTGGTTCAATGTGTTTGAGGTGGATTTTGGTTTAGGGACAATTTTTTAGGTGTAATACTAAACCTATGAAGTTAAAAAATGTGTTTTGTGTGCTAGGTTCTAGTCAGGTTTAGCTCGAGTTTTGATGATCTGACCAAGGTTTGCCTATGTAGTGTATCCATATGAACCTAAGTCTAATTAGTTGGTCCTTGTTGGTATCCATAATGTTGATGGTGTTTTTACACACTATGCAACACAAAATAAAATACTAAATATTCTATGCTCCCTTGGACAAAGACTCCCCAAATGCTAAGCTGTGTGATCAAATGGGACGACTCCAAGGTTGCAGATATCAGGTCTTGACGTGCTCTTGGATAGGCTCAGCTGTTTGATTTGATATTGTTGGTATCACAGGGTGGACTTACGTTGAATGCTTTAATGCTTTGAATATTGCTGGGACGTGGAATTTCACTTGATTTGAAAAAAAAGGACAAAAGGATAAGGGTTGAGAAAGATCTAATCTACTTGTTGTGACCTAGTCACACATCACCCCATCCCAGATAGGCCCCCCCTAGCTTTTGGCCCCTTTTGGTTGTTTGGTCTTGTTTTTTTTGTGTGTTTCAGTGGCAATCTCTTCAATCTCTTCGCTTTGCGGATGTTCGGGGGTCAGTTAGAGTTGATCTGCTTCTCTGTCGAGCAAATTCTATGAGGTCTAGGGCCTGTTTTGTCCCTTTTTAGGGTTTCTGCCTTTTGTCCTAGATTTAAGGGGTTCCTGTTAGGGTTTTTGGAAAACTGAACATACGACTGGAATCAGGACCCTTCAAGGGACCTCCCAGTAAAATTTGAGCCCAAACGGAGCAACTTTCTATTTTAGAAAGTCCCTATTTTTTAGGGATTTTTCTGAGTCCCAGAATGTCGTCATTTTGCCAAAAATCAAACTTACTATTTTTAGTAAGTTTCTATTTATAGTAAGTCATTCTTGCACCTTGTCTAGGGATCTAATGCTAACACCCTGAAGGTTTCTATTTTTGGAAAGTCCTTACTGGTAGGGTCAGTCAGACAAGGCGACGAGGATTAGACTTTTGCAGATATTTCTAATTCCGGAAAGTCAGATAACAGACAAAGAAAGCCAGAAATGGGTCATGTGCTAGAAATCCATGCCTAAAATGGAAAGCACGGGAAAACACTTCAAAATCACAGGAGGTCAAAATATTCTAAGTCTGGGAGATTAAATGATGGAAAAATCCATGAATCCTTGGCATTAGCAAAATTCCGCCCAAATATGCAGTCAGGCGCCAAAATGGAGAACCAAATGACAGATGGAAAAATCTATGAATCCTTGGCATTAGCAAAATTCCACCCAAGTATGCAGTTAGGCGTCAAACTGGAGGAGGCAAGGACAAAAGGAAAAATCCATGAATCCTTGGCATTAGCAAAATTCTGCCCAAGTATGCAATCAGGGGCCAAAATGGAGAAGCCAAGGACAGGAGGAAAAATCCATGAATCCTTGGCATTGTGAAAATTCTGCCGAAGCTAAAAGTTGAAATTTTGCCGAAGGCATGGAATTCCCCTCGGGCAAATTTTTGAATTTGCTATTTTTAGACACTGAATCTCACCGGAATGAGGAAATTGTTATAGATTCAGAATCGTGGCAGAATTCTCCATCCAATGAACTTGGCTCCTAAATTTTAGGAGGATCCCTAAAAAATAGGGATATTGAAAAGAAGACTTGGACAATTCACAAAACAATGAATTCCTTCCTCAGGAGGAATTTCCGCCCCAGCCTTGTGGAGGGCGCCAGAATGAAGAGTGCATGGAGAAACATGCAAATTGCAAGAGTCCTTGACCAGGGCATTTTAGCGCCCAAGTGAGAGAAGGAGCGCCAGATAGAGGGATGCAAGGAATCCATGGAATTGAAAGAATTCCCCACCAAATGTAAAATGCCGCCTAGGAACACAGGAGTGAGCTAAAATGATCTTTTCATGGACAGTGCACAAAGAGATGAATTCCTTCATCGGGGAAGAATTGCACCCAAGAAGAAGAAATTCCAGGAAAGGGTAAGGAACAAATTTCTTTCCAAAGGAGGATTCCTCCACAACAAGAAATCACATCCAAGGATGAATTGAAGATAAAATTTCTAAGGCAAGGAAGGAATCAAGGGTGAACTAAACAAGAAATTTCCCCCAGGAAAAGTTTTTAAAAATCCATTCTTGAGCATCAAATCACATCCAAATTTCAAAACTTTTTACAGATTTGGATTCGTAGGAGAATTTTCTCTCTCTTGGACCATGGAACCCTAATTTGTAAATTTTCCTAAAAAATAGGAAATGTGCAGAATTGATGAAAAACCTTCTCTGAGCAAGGAAAGTTGAAGAGACTTCAAGAAAATTCTTCCTGAATCGAATTTTCCCTCTCCAACAATTCTAGATGTGCAGGAGCGGATATACGACGGCGGGGTCCACTTGCATGGCGAGGATCTATTGAACACGTGGCAGTAGAGTGGCACATTCATTACCAGAATATTTGACCAAATGGCGACCCGGTCATTGCATGTTGAATTTATGGTAGATTCCTTTTGCATGCAGCCGCTGCATGTGGAAATGATGGATCATTTATGACATAATGGGGTGATTTTTGCATGGATGAATGTTCAACGCATGTTGGGCGAATTTGAAGGAGGTGGTGCATTTAATGCGCAATGGATGCAATTTTGGGTACTTTTGAATTAATTTTATATGGGCATGATGGGTTATTGATTTGAGATTCCCACCTTGTTGCACCTTGAGTGGGAATCTTCTAGGGTTAACCCTAATTAGGGTTTGCATGGCTTGAGGCCTATATAAGGGGGTGACCCCCTCATTTGTAGAAGGGGGAGAGACTATCGTCAGAGATTGTTGCTAAGAGTTTTTGAAGCAAACACTTAATACATTGTTCCATTGTTGGTGTGTTCTTGTGTTGTTTTGGAGCTCGCATGGTCTCATTCTCTTCATAGATTAGATTTGCTTTCATGCTGTTAGACGAACTGGATTTGATAGGATCGCTTGTTGCAAAATTCGTGCTCATACTTTTGGTGTGCAGCCGATTGTTGCATACTGTGCAAAGTTAGCCTGAGCCTCTGTTGTATGTGTATGTTTAACTTAGATTATCAGAAGAGATTGTTCGATTTGATGGTTTCTCTTGATGATTTGAAAATCTTTAACACACCCTCTGAAGATTGCATCGCCTTCGTGTAGTTGTGCATTGCTGGCAAAGCGAAGCATGGTTGGATATTGCGCAAGTTATCCCGTTTCCTTGTTCATAGGATTAGATTACTTTTAGTCTAGTTTTTCTCTACCCTACTCTTATTTACTTTCCGCATAATTCAAAATCCAAAAGATCCAAAACTAGAGCTTTCATTGCAAATCATCCGTATAAAAAATCATTGAGCTTGCATAAGTTTTCTTCAACACAAGTAAGGCCCCCTCGGGTTATCAGCAAACCCATCAAACAACTGAGTCACGTCCACGCACTGAAGGAACCTTGGGATTAGCCGTTTGAGCTTTAAGCAATCCTAGCATACGAACTAATCTTGATCAAGAGAGGATAAGGTGACCGTTGGTGACTTTATTCTGTGTTAGATGCGGTCATAAAAAACATGTCAACACTACTCCTAGGTATGTAAGAGCAATGGACAATCTTTGATGAAACCCAACTAAGCTTTGCTTTGACATGCAACAAACATCTCCACAAGGCTAGTGCGATATTCTAAGGATAGCTTTATGATTTTAAAATCACCCCTAAAAGCATAGATACCCTCAAGGTGAAGCATGTTAATGAAGAAGCGATAATTGAAGTTTACATGCTTCCTGCAACAATATCTTGGCAACAATCTTTGCCTTCTCCTACTCTACTCTAATTGCTATGGAACTATTCTTAAACTACTGACTATTATTTATTCACTATTTTCTATTCACTCTTACTATTAACCTTTACAAATGAAGAAGTGAAGCCTTATATAGTGCTCTCATTACGATTGAGTGGCTCAGATTGATTCACAATCAATGGCCAAGATTGAAAGATAGAAACCGTAATTAAGGTTTGTTACACCCATTGCAAAGCATTTAATGCTTGACCAATGATAAAATTACATTTGATGGGACACATGTCCTTTGAAAATTCGACCAATAGATGGTGACGGTAGGTGCATCGACATTTGTGCCCACATGTGGTAGTTATCTCTTTGATGGATAAGTCAGGGTCATTGAATTTGGACGCCTTATCTTAGAATGATGTGATTGGATAAATGATACTGGGCACCACTGGTGCAGGAGCACCTAGGACTTAGGCTATCTAGTTTTCACAATTTTGGCTTGTACTGACCCTAGCCAAGTCAGTAGTGAATAAGGACTCCAGGAGGGCCCAAGAGTTAGTGTTTTGAGTCAATGTAGGCCTAGGTTGAGTTCATTCTTCTTAGGTTTGCATTTTTGTGTAAATAGTGGGTTTGAGTAGGTAGTTGACCTTCTTGATGGTCAAAAGTGTCAAAACTTGGTATAGGCATTAGGGATGGTTAAATAGGTCTTAGACATGTTTGAAAAGTCATATGTGATGACTTGGAATAGGTCTTATAGGTTGAGAAGACCAAAAAGTGCAAAAATGCAAAGTTGCAAAAAGTTGTCATGACAACTTTTGTCCTGAATTGGTTAGTGGTGGAGTTAGGGATTGTCCAATGCCCTAGGAGGACTCCACACGTGGGAAAACCATAAATACCCTCTCTTGCACGTTTACCAAGGTTGAAGAATGTGCTATGTAAGTTCAACAATCTGAAACTACTCATTTCCAGACTAGTTGGCAGCATTTTGGCTTGATTTTACTCATTTTTTATTTGAAAATGGATTGAATCCATTGATCTAGCAATGGATTGAGTTTCATAAGTGTGTTATGGTACTGTTGTTTCCATTTCAAGCTTTGTAAATACTGTTCATTAGAGTTTTCTTGTTTGCAAGCAGCCAGTTTTGGCTTGTATATAGCAGTTTTTTTTAAAATATGGTTGCCCCATGAGTTCCACACGTGCTGCCATCACGGCTAGTTGGGACATGGTAGGCAACCACCTGTACATTGTACATATGCAGGGACAGATGTTGGAGAAGAGTTTTAACATGACTGTCACCTTGTTCTAGGCAAGTCTAGGAGCAACCCAACTAGAGGAAGTAAGGAGAAATTGAAGTGCCAAGTGCCGGGGTGAGTGCCAAATCACCATTTAAGAGTTTGGAGGGGTCCATGGAGTTGGGGCAGAGTTGTCTATGCAAGGAGAAGCTTTGACAAAGCCATTTGTTGCCAACACCCCAACCTGATCATTCACTGCCGGTTAGAGGCCTAAAAAACCCTTCAAAACCCTCATTTTGGGGTTAGTGCATTGTACGGTGAAACCAGAAGCCAAAACCACAAAAATCCTTTAGGGTTAGGTGTATCTTTGAAGAAAATCCAAACTTATTAGGGGGTCTTTTGTATCGTTTTCCTTCAAGCCCTAGAAAATCGGATTTGGAGGCCTAATTGGGGCTCATTCCTAGTAGCCCTTTTCTAGGCAAGATTTTGAAATCGGTAAGAAACCTAATGATTGCAAACCACTAATGGACCCTAAATGCATTCAAAACATGTTAGGAGACACCTCCACACCTCTGCATCATCTCACAATAGCAGTAGGTCAGTTTGACAAGTTGAAGCCAAGAAGCCATAATTGAGCACCTGAGAAGCACTGTGAATTGGTAGGGTTCCTAGCTAAAACACTTGAAGCAAACACCTTAGAATGGTCAAGAATCAAGCCCTAGAAGATATTGAAATGGACTTGGAGGTCTAGAGTGCAACTAGGCCTGGTGAGTTGGTAGAATATAGCAACACCAACTAGGTGAATTGTCGACTTGACTAGGTGAACCCCACCAACCACCTTAGCTTTTTTGATCTTTGTAACTCATTACAAGTGTGAAAATGAATGAGGCATATCTCTTGATACTCAACATTTCCATGTTTGATCAATGAATGAGACGATGGTAGGAGACATTCCCAAATTGCATCATCTTCTAACTTTGATTAACTCTTCGGAAACTATCTCCTATTTTGATCACTTTTGTCTTGGAGCTTCGGTCTGGCTATGCTAGCAATGATTCTTGGATTTCCGAAGGAAATTCAAGATTGTGAAAATTTGTCCTTGAGTGCTTGATGTTCATTATTCCTTATGTAAAATCCTTCTCTCACATCCATCAATGTGGATGCCTTGATGTACTTGATTGATAGATATACAACCTGAACCTTGATTTGCCTCCTTGGACTTGACATGAAGCGATAACCTTGATAAGGTTTGGTGTGGTAGAAGCCCTCTTTGTTTGAAACCTTGAGCCTTTCCTCCTAGATATTGTTCAGCTCCTTGTAGACCTTCATGATGAGGCCTCTAGTAACTTCAAGTGTTCTTGTATCCACATCCTAGAATCATCATGAGCTGATCCCTTGTATGTCTTAAATCATCTTCACATGATGAAGTTCTTCCTTTATATATTATGATTGCTTGCATCCAGCTACTTCACTCTCTTTATCAGCCACCTGCAACACAAACAGAGATACAATCAAACACAGTAGATATACTGATTTCACCCATTTCCTAATCAGATATAAATGCTAAAATGGTGTGAAATGATGTTCTAAGCACTGTTCTTATGTCTCATTTTTATCACTTGATGTCTGATTTTCATTTCTACAGGTCTGATTATAGAAATCTGCTCAATCTTGCCACTGTTGTCCTTCAAAGATGAATGAAATATGTCCCCAACTCAAGTACAAGCCTCCAGAATTCACTGTGTCTCCAAGTTCAAATCATCTTTCACGCAAGGGAATTTGCTGTGAATGATGAATGCATTTGCCCTCAAATAATGATCAAACCTGGTTGAAATCACAGTCCATACAAGCACATCCGTAATATCGATTCTATGTTTGATCAAATGAAATAATGAAACATGATTTATAGTTGCTTGAAGGGGTGCGGTATCTCATCACAAGGCCGATTTGTGATTCAATCATTAAATGTTTTTGCAGTTAAAACAAGAGGCCGACTTGAATTCTAATTCAAATTTGAATTTGCTGTGAATGATGAATGCATTTGCCCTCAAATAATGATCAAACCTGGTTGAAATCACAGTCCATACAAGCACATCCGTAATATCGATTCTATGTTTGATCAAATGAAATAATGAAACATGATTTATAGTTGCTTGAAGGGGTGCGGTATCTCATCACAAGGCCGATTTGTGATTCAATCATTAAATGTTTTTGCAGTTAAAACAAGAGGCCGACTTGAATTCTAATTCAAATTTGAATTTGCTGTGAATGATGAATGCATTTGCCCTCAAATAATGATCAAACCTGGTTGAAATCACAGTCCATACAAGCACATCCGTAATATCGATTCTATGTTTGATCAAATGAAATAATGAAACATGATTTATAGTTGCTTGAAGGGGTGCGGTATCTCATCACAAGGCCGATTTGTGATTCAATCATTAAATGTTTTTGCAGTTAAAACAAGAGGCCGACTTGAATTCTAATTCAAATTTGAATTTGCTGTGAATGATGAATGCATTTGCCCTCAAATAATGATCAAACCTGGTTGAAATCACAGTCCATACAAGCACATCCGTAATATCGATTCTATGTTTGATCAAATGAAATAATGAAACATGATTTATAGTTGCTTGAAGGGGTGCGGTATCTCATCACAAGGCCGATTTGTGATTCAATCATTAAATGTTTTTGCAGTTAAAACAAGAGGCCGACTTGAATTCTAATTCAAATTTTAAATATATGTTTATCATTAGATGCGACGGGCCTTTGGAAATTGTAACGATTCGAATCCCAGCTCTTTAATACTACAATGTTGTCTTTTCAATGCCAAGAGGGGATAGAATCCTTATGTCGTACTTTTGCTTGAGGTAGGGATGAACTTGATATCTTAAGTCGCTGATTTCAATGAGGTAAGGATGGGCTGATGTCCTTAAGTTGCTGATCTCCATGAGGTAAGGACGGGCTGATATCCTTAAGTCCCTGATCTCCATGAGGTAAGGACGGGCTGATGTCCTTAAGTCACACATTTGGCTAGGCAAAGGACATAGCACAAGGCTTAGTCGGTGCTTTTGAACAGTCAAAGGAAGTGATCTGGCGGTGTTTGAAGTGGCATTATCAATGCCTTAGAAACATTTTCGCCTCCTTTCTTAGTGTGTGGGGTCAAAGCATTGTAGTGCGATTGTGGAAGGGTCCATGGCAATGAGGTAGAAAGGGTACCACAACAAGGAGAAGTGAGGGGATGTGGTAAGGAGAGGTGTGAGGGAGTAAGGTGGAAAGGATGTGCGGGTTCGATAAGAGCTGCAGGGGTAGACTTAAGGGGACTAAAAGGGTAGATGGGGTAGAAATGAAGGTGGATTATGACTGGATTGGGGTAATAGAAGGGTATGCTAAGGGAACTAAGGGAAGGAAAATGAAATGAGGGTTCGAGGGTGTAAGAAATTGTAGTTGGGAGGTATAAGATAGGTAGGAAGTGGGGGAATGGAAGAAAGGGTAGTAGATGAAAGGAAGGAAGGGATAGAAAAGAGAAGTTAGGAAATGGGAAGGTGAATGGAATAGTTAAGAGGTGATCAAGGAAGGAAGATGAAGGATGATGGAGGGATAAGGGATGGAAGATGGAGGATGGAGGAAGAAGGATGGGTGGAAGGTAAAGGTTATATGGTGAAATGGAAGGGAGGGATAGAAGGTGTAGGTGAGGTGGTGATAAAAAAAGGAGTGAGATGGAAATGGGAGTGATTGGGCTTGAGCATCCACTGACAGTGCTGGGAGGGGCAGGTCAAAGGCTTAGGAGGGCAAAGGAAGTGGTGGCAATGCCTTGGTTGCTGATCTAGGCAATCGTGGCAAATTAAGCATTTCATTCATTAAAGCAAGCAAAAGATGTAAATCATTCATTTCGTAAGCCTTGAAAACTGACTGACCTTTCTTAATCTAGAGAGAGAGACCTAACTTGATTAGCTCTTGACCAACTACACCTGTTTTGAATGAAAGGCTAATAGCTAACGACTCTAAAACTATCCTAGAGAACAAAAAAAGTGGGGGGGTCCCCATTTGCAATGGGGGCAATGTGTGAAAACGTCACAACACATAGGAGTCCCAAATTGTGTATGTACCAAATCTTGACCCAGGTCATTTTCTAAATGAACCAGTAAAAAAACCTTAATAGAAATGGAGATTGAGGAGCACTTTATTTCTAGTATCCTTTCTACAATTAAATCTAGATGAAATACCACAATTTTCTTTGAGACTTGGGTGGTTATTTATCAAGTTTCTTCTCATCCCATGATGCTTTTGGTGCCATGATCACATTGACCGATTTTTGGTCCTTTATGGACATTATATAAATCTTTTCACAAAAGCATCCTAATGGAGAACTGCCTTATTTAAAATACAAATTTCTATTATTCTTTGCAAACTAACTCCTTATGATTGCCATAGATATCCATCCCTTTATTATTCCTTGTGCAAATGCTTTTCTCCTTGGAAAATTGGAGCTCTTTTAGTGATAGAGGCCTGTGCTATACGGAGACATGTCTCCACCCCTCAAACCCTTGCCCCTGCCCCCACCAACTGTGAAATGCAGAAATGTACCTAAATGCTTCCCTAAATTTGGAGGGACAGTAGGAAACATACCTAGCCACCCTTGAGGAGGCTTGGGATGTCTTAAGACATCCCTTGACTCTCTTGGGGACAGCTATGCACCCCTTGTTCTAAAGCAATTTTGAATATTGTTTTGAAAAAAATTCATTTAGAACATTTAAAAAAAAGACACTTAAATATATCATGAAAGCACTATAACAGCAATTAATTTAATCATGACAGAATGACTACAAGAACTGTAGTATAACAGCAGTAAATATATCTGATATTATGATTGGTATTCATAGTTAATGATATAAGTTATATAGCAGTTAATATTATAGTTTCATTGTTCTGAAAAGCTTCAAACATCAAAATTCTTTTTATTTTATTTTTTATTTTTTATATTGGACAATGCTTTTGAGATTTGAACTTAAGACCTTCCATGGTATTAGCTTCAAACTTATATTTCTGTTCCCAAAACGTGTCCCCTGCTGTCCCTGTCCCGAAAGTGCTATGGAACATAGATAAAAACCGACTTTAATTCTGTTACATTTGATTCTACATTTTATCATTGATTAAAGTTGTGGCTGAGATGCCCACTAGCTCAAATATTTTAAATACGGATTTCTGTTAACAAGAAATACGAATTCGAAGTGTGTATTGCTATAATTGATTATTTAATTACCTCGAGTTTTTGAATGACATGTGAATGTAATTTTGTAATAATTTATGGTTATTTGTGGCTGGTTTGTGAGCTAAACTTGGACTTGGTGCTAGACTCGGCAAATTGAGAAAACCATGAAATATAGAGATTTTTAAAGATTTAAGACTTGTTTCAAGAACCCTTCAATAACCAGACTTTAAAGACAATAAATAAATCAAATAGAAACTAAATTGATCACATACCCAGCTATTCATCGATCACGAGCATAAAAACTGATTTTATTTGATGGAAACAACATTTTTATATATGTAAATATTGTCAAAAGTTTAAGGTGTACAAAACTCACGGAGTCATGAACTATGCTAGAAAGGAGCTTTTATCTCTTGGCTAACATTATTAGCTATATGTGGAGTCATGTGTATGTGTAATGTCCTTTTTATTTGGACAATGGAATATAATTAAATGATTAAATTATGTTGTTGAAAATAAGTAAACTTCATGACAACTAATTTTAATTATTTAATAAGGTCATAAAGTAATTAATTCCTAAGTTTTAACTTAACCTATTTTATGTCAATGGGAATTATAAGAGGGCCACTTTGTTATTTCCCAAGTTGAAGATTAAAATTAAAAAGAAAGGGAAATATGAAAAAGAGAGGGAATGTGTAAAAGAGAATTTGAAGAGTTTCTCCCTTGGGTTATAAAAGAGTGGTAAGAGACTCATTTGAGACACGTTGAGTTTATTCTTTTGTTTGATAGAAACCCTTGTGGTTGTAGAGTTGGATTTGATCCATCTCAGCTTCTTGAGGATGCAAACTTTTTTGGGAAGATCAGTTTTGGGGGTGAAAGATTCCTTGCTAGCTGGTGTTTAGTGGAGTTACTCTGACTTCACAACTAGATTCAATGTTTGAGGTTTGGATATTTTATGGAGTCTCTTTCATAGATAAAATTTGCAGAGGTTGGAGTTTATTTCTGTATTAAAAGATGAGTGCAGCTTGGTTGCTTGGTAATGTTATTTTCTTGAAGTTGGAAGTTCATCTAGTATTAGTTGATGTGGGGGAGGAAAATAAATAATATCTTTACATCGGTGAATAAAGGAAGTTAATGTTATTGATCTGAATAATTTATTTGGGCTTTTTTAATCATCGGGAGTAATAAGGATAAATAAGAAATCCTAGGGAGCTTTGATTTTTTAATCTTATTGGAATGGATATTATTATTTGTTTGCAGCTGCTTCCTTCTATCTATTTGGCATAAGCTTTAGGGAGTAGCATATATCATTGTGGGCTCAATTCTTCTTTATTAAAGAAATATTTAGTTATTTAATGGTCATTGAGGAATCTTTTGTTTTCTTAGTTAGTTTCTAATTTCAGTTTTGTTTACGATTGTGTCTTTTAGAAACATCATTTTGTAATCTCTTTAGATGTACTTTTCATGTTCATAGTTAATCAATGAATTACCAAAACATGGTATCGAAGTGGGTCTGAAGTCTTTTTTGCAAGTTTTTAATAAAAAATTGTTTTGCAAATTCTAAAAAATTTCAGAAGAAATTTTTAGTGATCAAAATCAAAGGTTCTTTTTTCTATGAAGGACTTTCGATCTATTTTTTCGAGGGTTTTTGCTTGATAAAATTGTGCGATTTTGTTTAGTTGATAAACACTTACAGATTTCTTCGATTAAGGTGGGGTTTCATACCTCTGCTGATCGTGTCAATTTTTTCACGTTTTTTTTGCAATGTGCAAGTTTTTCCTTCTCGTCGAGCTTTTAGGATGCGATTTTTTTGCGTTGGGTTGTCGCTTTCTTTGTTTGACGTGTCTTTTATCTGTGGATTTGGGGGACACAATTCTCATTATTTGTGCATGATGTATGTCGCGTTTTACTTTAGAGCTCCCGCTACGACGAACTGCATGATTCTCCCTGCGTGCGACTTGTTCTGTAGCGACGGATTCTCTGCCTTTTTTGTCTCAGACAATGTGTGCCCCGACGATCGTTTTTTCTCCTTTTGTGACTCGTTTTTTGCAAAATCGTGATGGACGTTTTGTCTTCATTCTTGCGTGGTGGGAATTTTCGCTTGCGACCTACATTTTTCTCTACCTTTGGGATTTGACAAGTTTTTTTGCAACCCACGATTGCTTGCAGCGACCCAAAACCATGGATTTTCAATCTGTGGCTAGGGTTTTTTGTGTGTTTTGTAACACGTGCTCAACAACATGGTGCCGTAGGGTTTCAACTGCCTTGGGGTTTGTGCCACCAAGTTTGATTGATTTTGACTTAAAAATCAGTGTTTCTTCTACCTCAAGTCTCGTGCCAATAGTTTGATAGTTTGTGACCATCTAAATTATCTATTTATTGCTGCAGTTCTAATACCTCATTTTTCGTGCCTTGGGAAGCGTGAAGGATGGCATCTTTCACAAACATAATGCTAGAGAGTAGTAAAAAAATCAACGATCAAAACTACAACATCTGGAAATAGCGTGTGGTTACAATATTTGAATATTGATGTCTTGAGGTCGTTTTGGGTACTCAATCTCGACCCTCATTAGCTAGAAAAGATCAAGACAATTATGATGAGCGCAATCGTGAAGCTTTCATGCTCCTTAAGCTATCCGTTATTGACGATCAACTGCCACAAGTCCCTTCCAAGAAGACAACTGCAGAGATTTGAACCCACTTGAAGGATCTCCATGAAACATTAGACAAGAGCAGAGCGGTCTTTTTGAAGAACATGCTCTTTTTGATCATGATGGATGAGAAGATGTCCCTACAGGAGCATTTGACGAAGATAAAGGACATCCATGATCAGCTGGACGCGATTGGTCACAAAATGGAGGAAGAAGATATGGTGGTCATAACTTTGAAAAGCCTACCAAAACCTTATGAACATTTTATTGAGACACTCAACATTACATCAACGAATGTTGACCTCAAGTTTCTTGATCTCTACAACAAGCTTCTGCAACAAGATAGATGGAAACAATAGTTTGGTAGCAGCACCAACATATCTTCCATTGAACATGCATTCATTGCCAAAGCCTCGGATAAGGCCAAGGGCAAAGGCAAGTCCTTGCAGCAAAAAGGCCAAGGAAAACCTCCACAGAATCCTAAGAACGATATTCAATGCAACTTTTGTCATAAGTATGGCCATATGAAGAAAAAGATTGCAAGAAATGAACGATATCTGAGCAATCCAACTAGGGAGGATCTCAACAGAAGGCCCATACTACCACACATTCTGACCAAAAAGAGTCTACCTTCTATGCGTTCATGGCGAAATGCCCATCCGATCATGTGAAATCATCTGCCTGGTACATTGACTCAGGTGCTTCTTTGAAAAATAATCGAATGATCTTGAATAATCCGATATATTTAATTACGGATATACAATCATATATAAAGCTATTATAAGACGGTGTTCAAAGAACAAACCGTTAATCTAAAGCTTCAACATGAAGCTAAAACATTTAAAATGCTAAATAAAGCTAAAAAACTAAACACTAAAAAGAAAACTATGCGTTCTTATAAAAGAAGTAATAGTTGCACTTAAAATACTAAATGAACTAAAAGGCTAAATAAGTTGACAATGAAGATGACGAAATAAAAAGATGAATGACTAACTAAATGACCATTAATAGAACCACTAAAAAGGTAACTAAAAGAATTAATTATTCTAATACCCTCCCTTAATGGTTATTGTATTAACTAAGTACCCAATAGAAGGTACTGCAAGTCTTTTGGTCACAAATGCAAGAACACTCTGTTGCTGCGGAGACCCTCCTAGGATCTGCAAAGTGTTAATGACCAAGAATAGCTGATTCCATCCGATTGATGTAACCCTCACACGTGAATTATAGAACTGTCAAATGCTAATTATAGAACTGCCACATGCGAATTACTGAACCTGAAACCATGATTTTGAGGAAAAATTGACAAACCCTCCAAAGAGCAACAAACATGATTTTGACAAAATAGCAATTTTTTTTGCATAAGACTATTGAGCACTATTTGCTCCAGCAACTCCAAAACAAACTGCAAGATACCACGGTTGCAGATGTTCGCCCTAGCAACTCCAAGTGCCACCCAAAACGGATTGCAATAAATTACGATTTTTGAGGAAAAAGCTGTCAAACCTTGAAAACTGGATTTCACAAATCATTGTTTTTTCGGAGAAAACAGCAAAAACCCAAAGATAGGAACACCCATCATAAATCCAGATGACCAAAATATCACTTGAACTTCACGAATTACTTGTGATTTTTGAGAACAAAATTGAAAAAAAATCAAAGGACAATTTTTCAAGAAAAAATCGTGTAAACCCTTCAATAATTTTTCACGAAAAAACTGTGAAAACCCATGAACAATTTTTAGGAAAAAATCATGAAAACCCTCAGACAGTTTTTCAAGAAAAAATTGTGAAAACCCATAGACAATTTTCAGGAAAAAATCGTCAAAACCTTGGGACCTGTAGGACAAGAGGCCTTGGCCAAATCAATCTAATCAAGGCAACGATATTCAAATATCGTCAACATGTGTTGTTTTCAGGTGTTGTAGTTGAGGCCGTTTAACTTCTAACTGTGTTCCAACATGATGTTGGTCAAAGATGCCATCACGGAAATCGAGGTTGAACGAGGTCAACCTTGTGAAGGCACGAAAAATGAGATAGAAGAATCTGATTATAAAATCAAAATATAATCAGCTACACAAAGAATCAAAAACCTTGGAATAGAACTCGAGGCACAAATCCCAATGCATGAACTTCGAGGTCTGCTGAAAACCCAAAAATTAATATTTCTTGCAAATTTAAAACCTGTAATTTTTTTGAAAAATAATAAAAAAGATAATGTTTCAAAAAAACAAACGATTTTTTTGTTAAAAAAACGTAAAAAGAAAAATAGGACTAAACCCTAGCCGTTGCAAGTTTGGAAAAAACTAGATTATAGAAACCCCAAGTCGCCGCTGCAGGGCTGTAAAACCTTAGAGCGTTGCAGGTGAACTCAGAAAAACACGGCCGAAGGTGTAAATCGTGAAATAAATCGCGTCAAAAATCGCAAAATACCTTCAAGAAATAAAAATCACGAGCCAACAGGAAAAATCACAGGAAATCGCTAAAAATTGCACCTAAAAAACGCGAAAATTGCGTCACACAGGTTGCGGATGACTTTATTAAAGCACCCGAAACAAAACACAAACCAAAAAAATGCGACCAAAAATTCCACAACTTTTTCAAAACCCTCGAACTAGACTTGCCAAACAAACTAATTCCGAAAGTTGATGTGAAAACAAACTACTGAACCCTCCCAAAATTTTGAGCCCTCCTGTGAGGGAGTTAGACCCAGACAAGCTCCTGCTCATCTTGAATGATCGGATTAATTAATTACGAATATACAACCATATATAAAGGAATTACAAGACGATGTTCTAAAAAGAATGAACTGTAAATCTAAAGCTTCAACATGAAGCTAAAACATTTAAAACGCTAAATAAAGCTAAAAGCTAAACACTAAAAAGCAAATTATGTATTCTTATAAAAGAAGCAATAGTTGCACTTAAAAGACTAAACAAACTACAAAGTTAAATAAGTCAAGAACTAAGATGATGGACTAAAAAGCTAAATGACTAACTAAATGGCCATTTATAAAACCACTAGAAAGGTAACTAACGAAAAGAATTAATTATTCTAATACCCTCCCTTAATGGTGATTTTATCAACTAAGTACCCAATAGAAGACACTGCAGGCCTTTTGATCACAAACACAATAACACTTTGCTGCTGTGGAGATCCTCTCAGGATCTACAAGTGTTAATGACTAGGAATAGCTGATTCCGTCCAATTGATGTAACCCTCACATGTGAATTATAGAATTGTTACACGTGAATTACTGAGCCTTAAACCATGATTTTGAGGAAAAATCGGCAAACCCTCCAAAGATCAACAAACATGATTTTGATAAAAACTGCAAAACCTTTTATAGAAGAGTATTGAGCGCTATTTGCTCTAGCAACTCCAAAACAGACTGCAAGATACCACGGTTGCAGATGTTCGCCCTAGCAACTCCAAGTGCGACCCAAAACAGATTGCAACAAAGCACGTTTTTTTAGTAAAAAACTGTCAAACCCTAAAAAATGGATTTCTATGGCCTAAGTGGGGGGCCAAGACCATTGGTGATCTTCGTGATGATGAACTTATTGAGGGTAGATCAGCCAAACACAAGAGCAAGCAGAATAACACAGTTAAATTTGCTCATGGCCAACATTCACAATGTCTATGAGCCCTAGATATATTCAGAGACTAAATGAATACTTGACTGGGAATAGGCTATGGAAGTTGAACACCATAGTCTTTTGAAGAACAACACTTGTGTCCTGTCTGCTCTTCCACTTGGGAAGAAACCCATTGGCTGCAAATGGGTGTATAAAGTCAAGTATAAGGCTGATGGAACTCTTGATAAGTACAAGGCTTGGTTGGTAGCCAAAGGGTTTTCACAGAAAGAGGGCATCGACTATGAGGTGACATTTGCTCCCGCAGCCAAAATGAGCACCATTTGGCTTGTCCTCCCTATGTTAGCCTAGTTTGGATGGAAAGTCCATCAAATGGACATCAAGAGTGCATTCCTCAATGGTGAGTTGTAGGTAGAGGTCTACATGACACAACCTCTTGGTTTCGATGTTGCCGGTAAAGAACACCAAGTGTGCAAACTGGTGAAAGCACTCTATGTTTTCAAACAGGGTCCTCGAGCATGGTACATAAAAATTGGTAAGTACTTAGTTGATCAAGGCTTTCAAAGGAGTCCTTTCGATCCCAATTTGTATGATAAGAATATTGGTGGTGATATCCTTCTTTTTGTCATCTATGTTGATGACCTGATCATCACTAGTAGTGCAACACATTTGATTGAGCACATCAAACAAAACTTGTGCCAATCCTTTGATATGACAGGCTTGGGACTTCTGCATTATTGTATCAGTGTAGAGGTTTGACAAACAAATGGCGACATTTTTATTTCTTAGTTGAAGTATGCCAAGAGTTTGCTGGATAAATTTTGGATGCAAGATTGTAAACCTGCATCTACACCTATTGAGAAAGGGTTGAAACTATCAGCCAAATCGAACTCACTTGTGGTGAATAAATTAGCGTTCGGACAACTAGTGGGCAGCCTCATCTATCTCACCGCCACTAGACCTGACCTCAGTTATGTTGTGAACTACATATCTCACTTCATGACAACCCCTAAAGCTGAACATTGGGTTGTGGCAAAGCGTGTGCTGAGATATGTGAAGTAAAGATCCTAGGTTCATTGGTTTTACAGACTCGGATTGGGCAAGTTTTTAATACAGATGCAAAAGCATATAGATTTCAAAGAATCGATGTTGTTCAATTAATCAAGGAGACAAAGCTCCTTTAAATAGAGTTACAAAGACAATGTTTCTAAAAGAAACAATCATTAACTAGAGGCGAAATTAGAAACAACTTAAATGACCATTAATAACACAAAGAGAAAGATATTATTCTAATACCCTCCTTTAATGGTCATCGTTCTAACTACCAAGAGAAATAACAGAGAAGGTTGCCTCCTTCTTCTCAGAACACGCTGCAACAGAAGACAAGAGCTTGCCACTAACTCTGCCACTTGAGATGAGTCTGCCACCAACCCTCCTAGAAACTGCAAAACTTCTGGAGATACCCAAAACAACACCAACTGTCCAACCTGATGTTGGAGAACTGTTCCTCCCTGTAACTAGAGACACACCATGAACAATTGTCACGATTTTGAGAAAAAAATCGGCAAACCCTCCAAACTATTGCAGATGAGCAAGATGCCCGAAAATAGACTGCAAACAAGAGACTAGTGCAAATGTTCGCATAGCAACTCCAGGTGCGACTAAAAACAAACTGCAACAAAGTACAATTTTTGAGGAAAAAATCATAAACCCTCCCATGATTTTTTTTATAGGGACAAAAAATATTTAAAAACCTAGAGACTTTTTTAAGGGGAAAAAATATTAAAACCCATCAGAATTTTTTTTCAAGTAAAAATATATTAAAAACCGCAACAAACATTGATGCCCATAAGCCATCTTCACGCTTTTCGAGGCATGAAAAACGAGGTACTGAGAAGATGCTAAGTGCACAAAACTTGAGGTATGAGGTTCAATGCCTTGAGACAAGTCTAGGCACAAATTCCAATGTAGAAAATATACAAGTACAGACTTCAAAAAACAGATGAAGTACGATTGACATAGATTTCAAGAAAATTTTATGGCCGACCCAAAAAGTCGGAAGACAACCCAGAAATCCTTGCGAAAAACCCAAAAAGAATCTGAAATCAGAATTGAAATCCACTGGCACGAAATTCGAGGCATAGAAAACGATGCACCCACAAAATTTTGAAAACAACCCAATTGAGCTCTCGAAAAACCCACCAAGAATCTGCACTCGGAAAAAAAATTCGACTTGATCGGAAGGGTAAAAACCCTAATCGAAAATGCAGATTTCCGTCCAAAAATGGCAGAAAAAAAATTTGCAAGTGGAAAAAATCGCATCACGCGCAGAGGATTAATGGCGTCGCGGGACGAAGGTCTGGTTAAAAAGAAATCCGCCACAGAAAACACGAAGAACAGTAGAAAAAACTGCCTAAAAGAAAACCCTTTAGAAAAAAAAATTTGAATTTCAAATTCTGAAAAAATCACAGGCCCTAGATTTGTTTTTTCAATGATGAAAAATTTGATTCGAAAATTTTTAGAAAAAACAAAATTTCTCTTTCTGCTCTGATACCATAATACAGATGCAAAATCATATGGATTTCAAAGAATCGATGTTGTTCAATTAATCAAGGAGACAAAGCTCCTTTAAATAGAGTTACAAAGACGATGTTTCTAAAAGAAACAATTGTTAACTAGAGGTGAAATTAGAAACAACTTAAATGACCATTAATAACACAGAGAGAAATATATTATTCCAATAGTTTTGTTAATGACAAAAAGTCTACTTCTGGGTATGTCTTCAGTTTGGGCACAAGTGCAGTCACATGGACTAGCAAGAAGCAGCACACTGTAGCTCTTTCTTTGACTGAAGCAAAATATCGAGGAACTATTAAGGCAACTTGTGAGGTAGTTTGGCTTCGAAGGATGCTTTCTGACATGCAAATGTCTCAAGCAGGTCCTTCTCCCTTGTATTGTGACAATCAATGGGTGCTGAAACTTGCCAAAAATTCAGTCTTCCATGAGTGGACCAAACATGTTGAGCTTCATTGTCATTTCATCTGCAAGTTTGTCGAAGATGGATCAATGATGTTGCAGTATGTTCCAACTAAGGACCAGACTACAGATATCCTCACCAAGTCTTTGAGCCCGGAGAAGTTTGTAAAATTTCGGGGACAACTTGGTGTAGTTGATAGGATGACCATTAAGGGAGGGTATTAAAGTAATATTTAGTTATTTAATTGTCATTTAGGAATCTTTTGTTTTCCTAGTTAGTTTCTAATTTCAGTTCTGTTTACGATTTTTTTTTTAGAAACATCATTTTGTATTCTCTTTATATGTACATTTCATGTTCATAGTTAATCAACCAATTACCAAAACATTCTTCTTTGGATGTGATCATTCATTCATGGCGTGAGACCTTTAATATGGGCATTTGAGTTTACTGAGTTTGGAATGTCTTGCTTTCTTGGTTGAGACGTGGGAATAATGAGCACATGGCCTTCTATTGCAGGGTCACAATAAACCAGGTTTGGCGTGAAAGGTTGATATTCTTTAAGTGCTAGCAGCCTGGCTACAAGCATTAAAACTTCTTAGTTCTTAATATATGGGCTTAGGAATTATTACTTTGAGCCGCTTCTTTTATTTTGGCACTAATATTCAAGATGTAGTTTATATATTTGGCTCGAGTCTTCTTTTGGTGATTGTGACTTATGTTTTTTATATTTTCCTTTGAAACCGTGAATCATTCCACCTGTGGTTGTTATTAGAAGAGTATTATTAGTAATTACCATATGAAGATGAGTGTACACTCAAGCTTGGCATCCATGCTGCCCGGCACCATTTTTTATCTCTGTGTGAAGATTATAGTAGTGGATGAGTGAAGGTAAAAATTGACGAATTCCTCATCGCATTTGAGGTTTATTGTCACTGCTGGGCATAAGGTTGACTAAGCATATTATCCTTCCTAGGTGTAGATACACGTCCAGCTGCTATCTCCAGATACATGTCCAGCTGTTTTATTTCTGTGGTGTGAGAAACCTTTTCTGGGGGTCCTAGACTTATTCCTAGTTCATGGTTTTATCTCTGATCATTTCCTTCATGCAAGATTCTTTATGGTATTGGCGTGATCTTTTACTGAACATAGAACCTGGAGTATTAGCACAGAAATTGTACAAAGATACTATTCACTGCAGTGTATTCTTCTGGTATGGATGTGGTCATCTCACTTCCATGCAAGGACTTTTATTACTGTGGGTCTTTCCTTGAATGACCTCTTATGGTCTATTGTAAGATGAATGCTAGCACCTTGGAAACACAAGGTATTAATGCCTGAATGTTTCATGTGTGTGTGTGTGTGTATTGAAGTCTGCAATACAAATTCTGAGCAAGTTTGCTTTTGCTGCAAGAGGTTAGATCTCAAACTGGTTTTCTGAAGTGTTTATCAGGTTATGATCTCTGCTGTTTTAAATATTATTGTTCATTATATCTACATTGGAAATCATTACTATGTTACCTGATAAATATACCAAACAAGTCAAATCTTTACAGCAGAATCTGAATATATGTTAAGTGGGAAATTTTGGGGTATTCTTGTAAGGGAATTTTACAGCATGTATCTCAAACAAGTTTGCAAATGTTACTACAACCTTTGGAGCAATACTTAGAATATTGTTTGACTTAGCAAACTAGAAGTATAAATGTAATTTAATTACTAAGAATTTAATTGGGAAAAAACTTGAAAAAATTAAAAAATGTTGCTCCCAAAAAGATTTTCTTGTTTCTAAATCTAGAGCAGGGATTTGGAAGTTTAGCAAGTTCGGTAGACTTGATGAGTTTGACTAGACTTGTCGGATACTCAAGTCATGATTCCTTGGGTGTTGTTTCAACCTGATTGCCTTGAAATTTGTTGAGTTTGAGCAAGTCTTGGTGACTCTTGTAACACTTGAACATACAAATATGGTAGAAATAACACTTTTGGCCTCCACTTCCAATGAAATTGGGTTTAAACAATGCTAGCTTCAATAAGTGTGACAAATATTTATCTATCTCATGGAATGCACATTGCAATTTTCACCCATACTCTAGTTTTGGTGTAGAAAGCCTCTTGGTGTTGTTACCTCCAAGAAACAAGTAGCTAGTGTTTACAAAAGTAAATGTTGAATCATATTGTTGTAATGTATTTATTCCTAACTTTCAACAAAATTTTAATGGTGGGGTTAAATGTTAATTGAATGACTATAAACCACATAGATGGGTTAGAGTCAGATTCAAATGAAAATCTAATTTCATACATGAAAAATTTCCACTTTATGGATTCTACAAAAAACATAAGAAAAAAGGTGAACAAAAACTCTCTTAAGTTTTGTTGCCACTCAAAATCTAGTATATTACACAACTTTGTTTGATTGGTCTATTTGATCTTTAGTAGGGCCAATTGACACTTTTAATTCACATTTCTTCAGTGTAATGCCCTAGGCCACTTGGGGCAAATGATGGAACAACTTTGATTTTGAAATGATGACAACAATGCTAATATGCAACAACAACATACCATAGTTGCACAACAATGTGCACACAAGCATCGTGTGAGACACGGCAATACAAGGGAACTTAAGATACAAACATCCTCAATATTGCTACAAGCAAGGTGGCACTAATGGAAGACTTACCAATTATGGGACGAAATTGCTATGATGAACTTACAAGAGGGGGAGACTACACCCAAATGATGATTAAGTACAATCCATGATTGCATTCTTTTACAACACGACACAAGGTAGGATGAGAGAATCATTCACCTCAAATCCACCCCAATATGCACTTAACAACTCCCACGGAAATCCAAATAAATGGTAGAATGACTAGGAGCTAACACCAATTGATTAGACAACAAAACTGTCAATTTGTAGAACAAGGAGGATGTGGTTACATTCACCTTCAATGCACTGAACAATGACCTTAGACAATGTATAAACACAAGGGCCAACTTACACAAGAGCTTCCTTGACTAGGAGTTGCAAACCCTTCACTAATCGAAATAACAAATTGGTCACTTCTAGGAAACGACATGCTCTCCAAGGCAAGGAGATGCCACAAAAGTTGAAGTTTGACACATCAATGAAATGACATGGGAAGACTCTTGAGGTTTAGTGGGACAACTTTCATATACAAGATCTTCCTTAGAAATGATTAGAAGACCCTTCAAATGACAAACAAAGGTAAATGGAGAACTTGAGGACACTAGTGTCTAGATGGGACATTAGCACTACTACTTAGATGTTCTACATTGGCATGGGAGTGCTAGTCTAACATTGGAGTCCAATTCTAGCACTAAAGTCTTTGCCATGCGCTGTAGTCCCAAGCTACCCCTAGTGTATTGACCATTGAGAAAAGCCAAGCTAGGGTTTGGTCCCCAAGACATGCCAAACACCTTGGAACTACCTAGGAAAGCACATGACAAACTTTGAACTTTGAAATGACAAAAACAAATGGGGTTAAAATTGAGATTCTATCTCTTGGGCACAAGACACCAATGTTGTGTGTAGGAGAAGGTTTATAAGGTTTTCTGACCTTTCCAAGACTTTACCACGATGCCCTAAGCAAGAAGGGCAAGAAAAACATGGTTTCCACAATTTTCGACCATTGCAAGATAGTAAAAGGGATTCCTAAAGCATCTTGAGGCTAGCTGATTGCCTCACAATGGACCTCAATGAATTCACTAACCACTTAGAACTTACAACGCGACCCAATCCATTTTCTAAACACTAAGTTCTTTTCAAAGCCTAAATTAAGATGCCTAAGTTCATTGTTAAACCAAACATGCAAGCATGGAAAACATACAATGGGCATGCATGCTTGACTGCAACAACAAGGCACATAAACAAACCACAATATTGTCACCACTTTGGTGACACATTACAATCTGTCCTTGAATGGGAGGTCCAATGATTACTTTTACTATATAAACAATAAGGACTCAAATGCCCTTTCAACATCATTTACATCATATGTACAACAGTACAAGGAAATAAAAGAATGATAATCATGATAACCTTTGCTGACTTGAAGCCATCTGCAATTCCATTCACGATCCTCCTATCTCTAACGGTGGTTGCCATGCTATCTAGCCTTGTGGAATCAAAAGATCCACTCCCACCATGCTAGGATGCCTAAACACACACACACATGGGGGTCAGATTACACTCAGATCAAACATGAAGTAAACACATGGCATACATAGCATACAAGGTCAATCAATGGCATCGTGAGAAGGAGGTGCAAGGTCACATAGGCACAACTCAAATCACAAGAGGACTAGATCCTAGAGTGAGGGTACAAAGTGTCATCGGAATTAACTTAAGACTCAACCAAGTGGAATCGAGTACACCTCTCTCAAGAGATGAGGTTTCTCAACCATATAAGTCTTGGCGCTCCCATAGTGGGCATGTCTTCTACACTGATCTTGAGTCTATAAGAGCATTCCAGGGCATGATGGGGCATCTTTATCTTGGTTCATTTTATTTCTGTGTGTTTAATTAGGTATCAATTAATAAAGAGACTTCTGCACAAGATATCTTGGTAGCCTCTTTGTGGCTTGACAAACATCAGAAGCAACTCCCATACTTCTCTCTAACACCTATGTCCTAGGCTATTCACATTCGTCCAAAATTTTCAACATTATCTTAAATTGCCTTAAACAAAAACTCATAAAGGAGACCTCTAATCTCTCATTCCAAATCATCTGAAATCATATAAAAAAATCCCAAATTTTCAATCTATTTTTCAAGCTAAAAACCAGAAATTTTCCAAAAACTCCATCAATGAGACCTTCAATTTTCAAATTTCAAAAAGATTCCAAAAAAGTAAAAGCTCCCTTCAGCTTCAAATAGGCACAACACTCATTTCCAGTCATCAGTTTTGTTTTTCAGGTATTTTTAAAAAGATGGGCATTATGAGGGCACAAAAAATTGGGAAAGATTGAAAATTTCATATAACATTTAATTTCTTCTCAAATTTCATAATTTGAAATGCATTGGGAATGTCTTATCATTATGCTTTCTTAATGGTAAGCATGGCATTCAAAGTCAAAAGCATAATTAAAGGAGGAGGAATGAGCAACTTACCTCAATTTCGTTGCCACACAAAATCACACAAATCTTGGAAAACACAAGGAGAGAGGAAGAATCTAAGCACACAAGCAATCCTCTTTTTATTCCTATCTGTGCCAAAACATTTCTCATTCCTTTCCATTCCGTTCACAAATGCACCCACAATTCAAATTTTCAAAATGGCAAGGAGAGGGTTTTTGAGAGCCAACTTTCTCCAAAATCAACAATTGCCAAAATTGGCCAAGTACCGAACCCCATTTCATTTTTCAACTGTTTTATAATTTAAAATCCACAATTTCATTATTTCACATTTAAATAACGAATAAATCACATATACTTGCAACTAATAAAATGTTTTTATAGAGAAACATGAAATTTAGGAAATCTATAAATTAGGAATTAACTGATACTGATGACATATAGGGATTCTGAAATCACTCCTAACTAGGTTTGGCAACAAGGGACAGCCTAATGTGACAACTGTATAGCCAGGTACCTGTAACCAATTAACACACATGTCAAGGGTACATACCCAATGTATATATAGCCGAAGCACAACATAATCTCCCAATGGTGTACAATAACATAAAGCGTAAAAGTAAACATCCATGCATCCATATATATAAATAAATCATTGAAATAGAAAGGCATAATCCATCAAGTTTAGCTAAAAGCAAAAGCAGGAGCATTACACACTCACCAGGGTACAGTATAATAAAGAGCGTAAATCAATACATCAAAACATCATGTAAGCATGATAACATTCATTTAAAACATGAAATATAATATGCATATCGATGAACTAAGTCATAATGATAATCTAGGTATTTAAGCATCACAGTGGCATATAGTATACCAACCACTGAGATGTTGAGGAACTGCATCTCAAAACATGTGGGTGGTCTAGACGTGCAAATTACAGAAAGAACAGGAGCCATAAACAAGGGTAATTAGGAGAACAAAGAAACTAAACATCAATACACACTCAAAGCAACAAGCACAACTGAAACCTATGCATCCCCCGACACATAGTCGGAAACAATATCGAGAGCCAAACATCTCAAGGCTGCAAATGTGTTGGCATTGCATTTAGTCTACCTGACACATTATGAGAAGAAATCCCCCTTGATGGGAAAGAGGAAGTGTTTCATCTGTTGCATGTTACAAGATTTCCTGTCCTTGGTTGAGTGCAGAATGATACAACTACTATGTGTGAGATCATTTGACATGCCATCTTTTTTGTTGGGTCATATGTCTAGAAATTTGAATATGGTTTTAATGTACAAAAATGACATGTCTTCTGCAATGCCAGAACACTTTATCTTCAGAGAAGCAAGTTGATATAATGTAGCCTAGTGCTGAAGCATGATTAGGAGGAAAATGGTACTTGGATTGCATTCACTCATTTCGTTATTACTGTCATGAGACCACAAGGTTGGCCTCATCATGATATAACCACCACTAAACCACAGATTCTGTGATTCTATAACACCATTGCATTCTTCGTGAAAACATGTTCAAAATGTAAACAGTAACAAGCTGGATTTTGACTCTCTAGGCAATATTATGATCTTTGTTAAGTATTAGGTCTTTAATAAGGTGTTGCTGCAGCAAGATAATTGCATGATCTCCAACACAAGTGTTACAATATGATTTCAAACATGTTCATATTTTGCAGAATGAAACAATTTGGTTTCTGACATTGTGTTGCCATCATGATACCATTAAAATGATCTTGAACATGGTGGATCAATATTTTCAGATCAACTTGGCAACATATTTAGCATTATTCTCTGTTAACCATCTACTTTTAGAATGACAAATCTAGCTTACTTTTAGATACCAAATTGCATGTGATTCTCTTTTTGTTTTCAATACTCCAACTTCTGTTATTGTAAAATTAATTGAATTATGCTCTAGGATACTTTTAATGGGAGATTTTCTTCTTCAGCTTTCTGAAATTTTACTTTGTGCCATGATATATACCGTTTCTTATGAATTTTGTCTCATCTTTGAATTGCATCTGGACAGGATGTTTTTGCTACAGAAAGAAGGAAGGCAAAGATGCTGAATTTTTCCATAGCATATGGAAAGACAGCAGTAGGACTGTCCAAGGACTGGAAGGTAGTTTTTGAAAAGTTCACATCTGAAGTTCTGTTTTTTTAGCCGTTTGGTTTCCAGGGAGATCTATGCTACATGTACTTGGTGTAACTATCAGTTTTAGTTTCTATTTATTTGTCTATTTATGTTAATTTCAATAATGAGTTCCATGAAGTTCTGGCAATGTCAATAAAAAAGGAATTGCCGCTCTGATGCTGCTGGAGGATAATGCTGGTAGAAAAACAATTCTTTTGGACTTCTATTAGTATTAGATATCTAATGGACACACTTTTGGGTAGGGAACACAAGAGAATGGAATGGGCGTTCTGGACAAACGCTGTTGGAATATGTCAGAACCAATTGTTAGTTTATTCATGATCCAGGACTCTGCCAAGGATTTGGTCATGACAATGTATCTCTTCTATATATGACCTATCGCGAGAGAGATTTATTCTACTATATGAACTCTCATATAACTGAATAGTTGAAGTATGCATAGCAAATTTGCCCATACATTTCTTTGTAGAACAGACATACAAAGTCCAGCATATTCAGTTAGCTTTGAACCAAACATAGAAACTACATCCTTTTTCATGCTTTCAACATTAAGCACAACAACACTTAATGACTTCCATAAGTGCTTATGTGCTTAATGTCCTACGACAGAACCACTAGAATGATAAAGGCATGGAGTTTCTGTGGTGATCCAAAAACAAATGAAACTGGCGGTGTTTGTATAGTTGTTTGAATGCTTGAGTATGCTGGAGTTTCTATGTGTAGTTTCAAAATAAAAGGGAAAAGCTTCCGTTAATGGTTGAAATAATTAATTATACCAGAGCTTGTATGTTTGGTACAAAAATCACTTGAATATAGTATTTTTGAAGGACAGTTAGGGGTGATGAGTTTGTTAGAGTTTCAAACACGTGATATTAATTGTTCAAGGGAGAGATATACAAATGGATATTAAGGGAAACATTTCTGCCGATTGGTTTGGAGATGCTCATGCACCAATGTAGTACATGCTTGTTTTGTTTATTACTTGTCTACTAACTGATTTGGGTATGATCTTCTACTAGCCAAACCCTTATTTGTTTTTCGCTCTTTTTGTAATACTAACAAAGATTATTTGTTTCATTGTATCTTATTTGGCATATAGGTGTCAGGGAAAGTGGGAGATATGTAACATGGGAACTAAGCCATGAATCCTTTCTGGTTTCATGCATTGAAATCCACAATACTTTGTTAAACAACAACAATTAACAAAATTTCCAAGTAAATTTATGCTAATATTACAAACTATTTAATTTGAATCAGAAGACAAGGATTATTTACAAGCTTTGCAAGCTCAAAGGAAGGCTCAAATGCAGGCATTACTTAAAAGTATGAAAGAATCAATGCTACAACCAAATAAGACATCTGAATCCTACATCCTCCTCACCACCGCAAGCAAAAGAATTCTACTTATGTTACATGGATTGCAGAGACAGGGGATTGCAGGATAGGTTTTTGTTCCATCAAAAATTTTCCCCAAATTTAGGAAACATGAATGGTAAACGTTTTTTGTAAATAGTTACTTAAATTTTTAATATAATTTTAAGATATGAAAACCCTAAAATCACTTATCATAATTTTAGTGAAGAAATTTAAGCTATGGTAATCAACATAATTTGTGAGGATGAAAGATCCAATATGCTAGCTCATAACTAATTTCTACTGATAGGATATGTTTTACTTAGAGTTAAAATCAATGATATAGAAGCCTTCAAGCTACTAGTCTAAATTCACTCAAATTTATATAGTAGAAACCAGAAAGGAAGAAGGAACTTCAAGAGATGAAAAAGAACTGTATAGAAAATCAATGAATGCTCCTATCTAGAGGCAGTGAGCTCAAAATGGCAATCCTACATAGGTTGGAAATGGTAAGGCCTAATGATGCAAATACATGTAGACATGTAAAGACAAGTTCCTTAATGGAGTTGAGGGGAATTGAAGCTGGAGATGAAAGCTTTCTCGAAGTTGTACCACAGTACAAAGTAGAAGACAAAGCAACAACTCAACATGGCTAACACAAAAGGGCCAATATAATATTTGATAATGTCCATAGGAGAGTCTTTTCGAAAAGGGCCATTTTTAGATAACCATAGTGGAGGAACAAGGGTGCTGTCATTGATGGCCAACAATCATCTAGCAGGGAGGATGTTCTTAATGTCTGCTTGGGTTTTGATCAAGGGGAATTATCTAGTCCTCTATTGTGAGAAGCATCTGATCTTTTGCATATGGTATGTGAATAGGAGGTCTAGGAACCTAGAAGGCAGCTTGTGTGGAGGACTCTATTTCGTTGAACTATCTCTATTTGCATTTGGAACTGTAATAGAAAAAGGGCACTTGACACCTCAATTGAGTGGAATAGAAGAGAAAGGTAGTGATCAATATTGTAGTGCTAGTATACCCATATAAAGATCATTGTTTAAACTAACAAGCCCTCAATTGTACAGACTAATCATCTCTTGCTGGCTTAAGAGATAAAGGTGGTTAGAAATGAAAGGAAGAAAATATTGTTGCCTGCTGATGATCATAGTAGTGTTGTGACGTTTTCACACATCACCCCATTGCAAATGGGGACCCCCACTTTTCGCTTTCTGGGATTAGTCTTCTTAGCTTAGTTATAGGTTAGTGTTGAGTCTTTCGCTATGAACCTTTGTCTTGAAAAGGTATAGTGGGTCAAGAGGTTAGAAGTTGATCAAGTTTGTCTCTTTAAGATGAACCGAGGTTCGACACTTCCTTTGCGTAGTCAAGGTTTTATCACTCCCACTTCTCCCAACACTGCTCGTGGGTGCTCAGGCCCGATCGCTCTCATCTCCATCCCTACCCTTGCCATTCTCATTTTGCCTTTCCATTTCCTTCCATCACCTCCCTACTTTCACCCATATCTTCACCTACCTTTGCCCCCCGCATCCTAACTATTCCCATTTCCCACCTTTATCTCTAATTACCATTTCTCTACCCTTTCGCGCCCCCATCCCTTAACCTCCTTCACATTCCAACCTAATACTACCCTTCCATTTCTCCTATCCTATCCATATCCTCACCCACATCCCTTAATTCTTACTTCCTTTATTTCCCTAAGCTTACCTCTACCACACACCTATTAATCTATCCTTTCCACCCTACCATCTACCCTCATCCTAGCCTACCCCTATCCTATCCCTATCCCAACCCCCTCCATCTCACACCCCCTTACCCTTCTACTTTCCTTAGCCTACACCTCCCTTTACCTACACCTTACTTCCCTTAGCCTACCCTTTCCCTTACCTACCACTTTACCCCTACCCCTATCCTATCCTATCCTATCCTATCCCACCTTCCTTCCCCTAGCCTAAACCCCATCCCATTATAACCTACACCTCTCTACCCTTTCATTACCCCCTTATACCTCCCATTACATTTTACTCCCTAACCTTCCCTAACTCGATCCACTACCACTTATACCTCCTAACCCCACGTATCTCCTACTTCCATCATTTATATCCCTTATGTCCCCCTTTCCTCACACATCCCATTCCCCCCTCTTTCTCCACGTAGAAATTACCCTTAACATTTCCTACCACTCCCCCCCCTCATATTTCTCTCCACCGTACCATATCATCCTTTTGGGCCCCACACACTAAAAAATGGAGAATCAAATAAGTTTTTTAAGGACCTTCCTTGCTGGGACCCACCGAGCTTTAGCTTGGGGATTTTAAGTGTTTTTAATTACCATGCCACATATTGCTTGGGCCCCACAAAATCTGAAATGGATTTTAAAAGCTTGTTTTAAGGCATAGTATTTCCTTTGACTTCCTTTACCACCGTAGCCTTGATTGGGCCCCACCAAACTTAATTTTGGGAAAGAGAAAAAAGTTTTTAAGGCATATTTAAAAAGAAAAGAGGCACCTCATCATTTTATTTGGCTCCTAATATTCCCAACACATGCCACGATGAAACACAATGTAAGGTGTGGCACTAGGAAATAAACAAGCTGGCCTTTGAAGGGAAAGATGTGTCACATGAACAAAACCATTTGGGGGATTTAAATTCAAAATCAGATCATAAGGAGAGCATAAGTAAATGACAAGGCAAAAATACGAATTCATATTTGAATTGAGGTAATCAGATTTTAAGGAGAACTCAAGAGGTGCAGATTTAAGCGAATAATCTGACAGACATGGATTTCAATCTACTTCGGATTCTGGAAACAAGTATATGCAGTCCTGACATGAATTCAAGCAGAGATTGATGCAATCTAGTGAAGGAGATCAAACTTAAGCCAAATCAGAGAAGAAGGGAAATAATTCTTGAAGACAAACAAGCTGTTCATATTAAACTCTAGGTGTTTTCCTCCCTAATTTTGTGCAGGTCCAGATCTGATATGTCATTGATAGGACTAAAAATGCAATTGCAGATTTGAATTGTTATGTGCAGAGCCCATTGATGCTATTTCCAGATATTGAATAATTTCATGAAGTGAATCCCGTGAATTGTCTCACATTTACTTAACTGGGTGTTTGTTCACAATTTTGATCTAAGTGTTTTCTTGGTCTTTCAGGTTTGATGGAAAGATGAGCATTCAAGGAAGCATAGAAGACCAGTCACGAAGGAGAAAGTGAAGGAAATTGAAGATTTTTGCCTTAGTTCGATGAAGTTCTTTTACTCCTAGGCTTTGATTGGTATGAGATTGACCTATTTACCCTTAGAAAATGCCTAGTGATCAAGTTTGGACTTGAAAGTTTGATGAGATGAAGAGAAATTTGTGCTAAAAGGCCAAATTCGTTCCTAACCCTTCCAAAGGTACAGGAGTGAATTCCTTAAAGAGTCTCTCTTTCGCCTTCAAATCAAGATAAACTCCTGTTCCAAACCCTTGACTAGGGCGAAATTGATCTAGAAGTGCCCTTTAAGATTGAATTTGAACGAATTTTGGTCATAAGCAATGAAAATTTGGATGCAAACACCAAATTCGCTCCCGACCCTTCCAAAGGTACAAGAGCGAGCGTCTTGAGAGAGAGATCATTGCCCTCATTTGGATAGGAAACTTCGTTTTAAGGTCTTGTTTGATGAGAGAGTCATTCATTTTTTTTTCTTAGAGATGCATATCTATGAAATTTGGACATGAAGCTTGAGTAAAATTGGAGAATATGAGCTAGAATATCCAATTCGTTCTTGTCCCTTTCAAAGGTATAGGAGCGAATTTTCTTAAAGCACCTATTTGCTCCTTGTTTGGGTCAAAATCTTTGTTCCTATGGAGTGATTGAGGGAGGATTGATGTATACATGCCTTGAGGATGAATTGAAAACAAGATTGAATGACAAAAAGTTAAGAATTTGAGCTAAAGAGCTAAATTCGCCCCTGACCCTTCCAAGGGTACAAGATCGAATTTTCTTGAAACACCTTCTTGCTCTTAACTTGGATCCAAACTCATGCTTCTAGGCCTTGACTGGAGGGTAATTGATTTGCACATGCCCTTGAAGTGAATTGCAAGTGATCAAAAGTGAAGAATTTGTGCAAACATGGCAAATTCGCTCCTGACCCTCCCAAAGGTACAGGAGCGAATTTACTGAGGGGCTCATGTACCTTCCAAGGGTACTCAAGTGAACTTGTTAAGGATTGTGCTTTGAGCCCAAATTTGAATAAGGAAATCCCCAAGATGCTTCTCTAGCATGGTGCAAGACTATAGCAACGTGAGAAAGATGAGAGAATGAGTATTTGAGCGACATCCAAGCCTAAAGCTCCTATTTCGCTCCTAACCCTTCCAAAGGTACAAGAGCGAAATCCTTTAAAGGATCTAATTCTTCACCAAAGACATTGAATGGATCCCGCTTGGAGTAGATTTGAGGGCAAATTAGTATGATCTTGATGAAAGAAGGATTGGAAAAGACAAGCATAAGTTATGAGAAAAGAAGCATGAATTAAGCCTAAAGGAGGAAATTCGCTCCTGACCCTTCCAAAGGTACAAGAGCGAACTTCTTCAAGAGACCTTGTACCTTGCTTTGGCCCTTGAACGCCCCCATTCCTAAGCAATTTCGGAGGCCAATGACTTGATGTTGATGGAGGATAAAGCTTTGAGCAAGTTGAAGGAAGAATTGAGCAAAAAAAGCCAAATTCGCTCCTGACCCTTCCAAAGGTACATGAGCGAATTTCTCCAAACCACAGGAATAGCTGCTAAGTTAGATGAATTCTTCTTCCCAAGCTCCTTTCTAGGGTTAAAATGACTTATCTAAGTCTCAAGGGAACACAATTATGAAGTCTAAAGCATTGGAGAATGAATGATGATGAGGGAATTAAGTGAAATTGCCTAGTTCGCTCCTGACCCTTCCAAAGGTACAGGAGCGACTTTGTGCTGAAGCCATGTACCTTCCAAAGGTACCAAAGCGAATTGTGTTGAGGGAGGGTACCTTGCATTAAATCATAAGAGAAATGTCTTGAAAGTCTCTTTAGGGGTGATTTGGACCTTGCAACTTCATAAGTTTCCTGTGAACCTTGATCAATTTGTCAAAATAAGAAGTATTTCTTAGGATCGCTTATGTACTTCTCAAGGGTACAGGAGCGACTTTATCAAAAGGTGTGCCTTTTCCTCCTAGCATCAAAGTAAAATGGATTCAAAGGCTTTCTTGTTGATAATTTGAACTAAGAAATACTATGCTAGAATGAATATATTATGTATACTTAATCATCTTTTGTTTGTTTTGCAAATCAACAAGACCAAGTTGGAGGAAGATCATGCGAGGACAACAAGGACTTCTTCAAGCTTCATCCACATTAAGGACGCCTTAGATGCATGAGAAGGTACCCAAGGTGTTGCTAAAATCAAAGGACTTCAAGTGTTAGAGCTATCCTCAAGGAGATCACAAGATATCAGAAGAAGGATCTTACAAACACTTCAAAGAGAGATATGCTACCAGAGAAGGAGTGACTTTACTATGACCTTCTACCATCACTATGCAAAATCAAGAAGAAGTCTCATCAAACACAAGGGGTCAAGGAGAGGTACGATATTCATCAAGTATGTCCAGGACAAAGGAGGATCAACCAAGGTCTTTGTAAGGGTACGTTGAAATGATCAAAGAAGCATAAAGTTTCAGAAGACTTTATCAAAGTTAGCTTCTCATCATCATCACATTGAATATCAAGAGATACAACATTCCTTAACAGAGCAAGTACCAAGCAAAGTGGCATCCTAGTCACTATTCCTCCAATCAGAAGGGTTCACATTAGTGTGTCCAGATTCAGTGAATCACGCTTATTCATGAAGGCACAAACTCCGGTGTACCTAGCCCTGTTTCTTATTGGTTCTCATGCATTGAATGTAATTTTCTCATTGGCTAAGGAAGTTTGTTATAACAAACCCTAATTAGGGTTTCTATGTTGTAATCCTAGCCATTGATTGTAAATGAATCAGAGCAATTGAAATGTAAAGAGCTCTCTATATAAAGCTCTGGCTCTTCATTTGTAATGGTTAATAGTCAGCAAATAGTTGGTTAATAATTAATAGTGAATAGTTTGTGAATAGGATAGAAGAATAGAAGCTTAGATAGCAATTAGAGTAGAGTAGGAAGAGAAGGCAAGAGATTGTTGCCTATAATTGTAAATAAACTTCATTTTTCATTGAAGTTATGGTGAAATGTATCGTTTTTTGCAATACGCATGGTTTCTTGTTAGATCTTCATATTAGATGGTAGATAATTAAATTGAATGGAGAAAATTGTTGAATGCACTCGTGTGGAATCTGCCTAGTCCATACCACTAGCCTCTTACTGATTGTAAGTGTGCCCTACGTGGTCAACTGGCATTAAAGAGCTTAATTTCAAATTGTTATACATCCATTGTTCATGCATTAACTTGGATGGTGATCAACGTTTGATGGAAATAATTTGAACATATCCAAAATATCCCTTAGAAGATTGCATTGAGCTTGTGTCAAATTGTTCTAGTTGATGGTGAGACCTAGCCCAGTAGGACTCCACCTAGTCATTCATCCACCTTCTGACATTCTAGGTCTTAGAGTAGACTTTTTGAACCCTTTACCTTTCGTTATTTGTTTATTATCCCGGTTAGTAGGTAGGACTTAAGTTCCAGCATATCAAAGCGTTCAGGCAATCAAACGTAAGTCCCCTTGTGAATCTAGCATAATCACATCACACCAATAGAGCTTATCCACACGTAGAGACCCTACATACCAGAACCTTGGAGTTATTTCAATTGATACTTAGGCAAATCTTCAGCATTCAAATAACTTTGTTCAAGAGAGGATAAGATACTTATGGTATTTTATTTTGTGTTCGCATGTGCATGAAAAACACATCAACAAGTAGGTTATTGAGACTCAGAACTACATCAAGATAATGAAAATAAAGAAGCTAACTTTCAAACTGAAGCTGCACCTTATCTTGAGTTGGTACTTTTGAGTTCTTGTTCAAATTTAGAAAACATCAATATGATTTTAAAAAAAATCTAAATAAATTAGATTATTTTTTGTGAGATTTGACTTGTATAGGTTTTAGTCATGTCAAGATGACCTCATGGAGCAGTCATTGCTCCAATGATATTTTTCCTCATTTATGGTTGTAATAATTACAATGCAACGAAACTCAAGATATTTAAGCCTTTGTGAGTAGGGAGGACAAACTATGAATAAATTCATTGCGTGGGATATCTTCCAGCCTTTTCCCCCATTGGCATAAAGTACTTGAGTAAAAATGATACGATACATAATGAATTTTAAATTTTACATTTATAACTATATGACTTTTCTATTACATGTTTTCAGTTTTTTATTGTTATGTAATATTAAATTTCATTCTAGCTAATCATAATATGTCTAAGTAGGAAGCTTATAGATCTGTCAGATTTTCATTACATATTTTTCAAAATTGAATGGAGAAGCATCCTTGTCTCTTTGTTCAGATTATAGATATGTCAGATTGTTCAATTTGTTGAGGTTCATCTTTGAGTGTCCGCCATTACAAGGATGCATGGACAAGTGCAAAATGATGCAAACACATACTTATACTGGGTTGCGGGGAGGGAATCGGTACAAGACAAATTTTTAACTTATTAAAAATTCAAGAACCATGATAACAGCAATCACGCAAGATCTACCAAATAAGAAACACAAGATTTGCATGGAAACCCTTTTAGGAGAAAAACTTGGAGAACCACTGGATCTACTATTCAAATCTAGTCAAGAATAAATTTCTCTTTACAATTTTTTGTAGGCACTAACCCATTGGAGACACCAATTACCACCACTAAACACTGAATTAGCAGGAGACACCAATCTCTTATATTAGGAGGCATCAACCCCCAAATGATTTTTTTTTTGTCTTCTTGAATATTTCTTCATCAAAGCATGATAATCATATAAAATCTGGTTGTGGATCTACTCATAAATCTCCTTTAAATCTGCTCATAACTCTCCTTTAAATTTGCTGATAACTCTCCTTTAAATTTGCTCATAATTCTCCTTCAAATCTGCTCATAATTCTGGTTAAAATCTGCTTTTAAATTAGGAAGATATTTCTTTAAAATGTTTCCTTTATTCTTCTCCACACATCTTTTATGCCACACAAATGCACCTCTTCACTCGAGGGTTGACTCATCAAAAGGGGTTGGCCACATATGAGGATAAAGAAATTTGTTTTATTACCCCAAGAGGGGTGATCATGCTGAGGAGGTTGGCCCATTTAAATTCAATGAAATTTATTTTTATTTCCCCCAAAATTGGCAATTGCACCTTGCTTGTTTGGCCTGCCCAAAAAGGGCACTCAAAAAATAATAATTTTATTATTAACTTTCATAGGATGTGAGTGCCAAAATCCTTGAGGGGTGATCAGCAATATGAGCATAAAAAACATAGCATTAAACCACCATGGAGGTCGACCAAGATGCACATAAATCACAACAAAGATATTGTTTGTATTGATCCTTCTTTGACATCAGCAAAGTGATGGCAGCAATTGTGGTCAATTCTCCTTTGACATCAATGACAACAATATTTCCAACAATCTCCCTCTTTGTCATTGATGGCAACCTTGCAAATAAATAATCTGTGAATGACAACATGAGCATAATTCTTGCCCTTCTTGCAACTTTCTCCCTTTGACATCAATGGCAAAGTCTTCATGAAGCTGAAAGATAATGTAATGAATAGCCCCCTCTTGAACTTGTGCTTCTTTAAAGAAATTAGTGATTAGATGAGAGTGATATTGTTCCCAATTTCTGCTTGAGATTCTCAAAATCTCTTTAGGAAGAGGCTTTGTGAAAATATTTGCATTGTTACCAAGAAAGAATGCTTCTCCATTTATGCTTTTCTTGTTATCAATACTGCCTTCTCAATGTGCATTCATATATTTTGTTAGGGAAAAATCTTTACCTCTTAGATACGGCAAGCCAACATCCAAAGTGCTTTTTAGATACTTGAATATTCTTTTTACTACGTGCACATGTGTTTCCTTTGGCATTGCCCAAAAATGTGCCACTATGCCTACTACTTGCATAATGTCGGGCCTTGATGTTGTCACATATAGTAGTCTTGCAATCATGGATGTGTATGATTTGTTTCAAGAGATTCATAATCTTTTCTTTATTTACAACCTATTACAATGAGGATGCTAATTGGTTTGCAATTTTCCATCCTGAATTTCTTCAATGTTTCCTTGATGCATTTGGTTTGTGAGATAAATATGCCTTTGTCGGATTGAGAAATTTGTAACCCAAGGAAGAATGATAGCTCAGCAAGCATAGACATCTCAAATTCCTTTTTCATGTCCCTTGCAAACTCTTGACACATTTTGTTGCTACTCCTCCAAAGATAATGTCATCAACATAAACCACAAGATTCAATAGGTTTTCACCTTCAGCCTTGATCTAGAGATTACCATCCACAAGTCCTCTTTTGAAGGCTTCTTGTTGTAGATGTTTGTCAAGTCTTGAATACTAGGCTTCGGGGGCTTGCTTTAGTCCTTAAGTGCTTTCTTCAACTTGCACACAATCTTTATTCTCTGATAATATAAAACCTTCTGGCTGTTCAATGTATACTTCTTCCTTCAAATTGCTTTTGAGAAAGGCTGACCCTACATCCATTTGATAGTCTTTAAATCTCTTGAAACAAGCAAATGCTTAGAACATTTTGATAGCTTCTAGTCTTGCACTAGAAGTAAAATTTCTTTAAAATCAATGTCTTCAACTTGAGCATATCCTTTACTTCCTTACCACTTGACCATCTTCCTTTAGCTTATTTCTAAAGACCCACTTGGTACCTATTACATTTTTATCTTCTGGTCTTAGAACAAGGTCCCATTTCTCATTCTTTTCAATTTGATTTAGCTCTTCTTCCATAACATCAATCCAGTTTTTATCGTCTCTGACTTTTGCAAAGTCTTAAGGCTCTATTTTAGATAGCAAGGAGAAATTTGCACGTTCTAACACAGTTGTCTTCTTCTAGTCTATATAACTGTATCTTTATCACCAAGAATTAGGTTTCTGAATGATGCTTATGAACAAATCTAGATGGTGTTTTTGTATCTCTTCATCCTACTTTGCCAACTTCTTCTTCCTTGCAGATTGAGTCTTCTAGGTGATCATTTGCTTAAACTTTCCTCTTTTGAAGTCTTTCTTCATCCACTCTTACAGTGGCACTTTCTACAATCTTTTGTAGCTTTTTGTTATAACATCTATAAGCCTTGATTTTTGAAGAATAACCAAGGTAGATGCCTTAGTCAGATTTGGAATCAAATTTTCCAAAATCCTCATGTAGCACTTACCTCCAAAAACTAATAATATTTCTTCGTTGTTGGTCTTCCCTTCCATAGTTCATAAGGTGTTTTGCTATTATTGACTGTGGTTTGCCCTCTGTTTAGAATGTAGACAACTGTGTTAACATTATTAGCTTCTCTCTAAAGCTTATTAGGTAACTTATATTTATTTAACATTATTATAGCCTTCTTTTGTATTGTTTGATTCTTTATTTCTACAAATCCATTTCGAACTCCATTTTGTTGTGGAGTCCTGTTGTGACCATTTCACACATCGCCCCATCGCAAATGGGGACCCCCTCTTTTTGCTTGTTTTCCCCTCGTTTTTCGCCTTCGTTTTTAGGATTTTGTTAGTCGGTTAGTCGTCTGGATTTAGGGTCAAGCCTTAGGGTTTTAAATTTTGTCTTTTCAAGCCAAAATCCAGTCGTTTTTGAGAGCTTTTTGAGCTTCCTTTCTAGGATGCAAATTTTGAATGTAATAAATTCGCCAAAATTGTCTAATTTTCAATTGGAATGTTGATGCAGAGCTTTAATTTGTCTAAGTGTCGAAGGTGAAATGTGAATTTTTGTCCGATTGAATATTTTGACCAAATTTTGACCTTTTTTGATTTTTGATCCTGGGCATTGGAATTGATTTGTTTTCGCCTTGTGAAGTGTTAAAATGTGAAAAATCATGTTATTTTGGCCTGTAGGAGCAAAACCGCTCCTGTCCCTCAGTGAAGGACAGGAGCTCATTTTCAAATATCTCACTATTCCTGCAGAATCCAGACAAATTTCGAGTTGGAAGTAATGGAGAACGACGAGATCTTTCCATTGAATATAAATTGAAGATTTTCATGAGCACAGAAATGCCTCCAGGAGGAAAATCGCTCCTGTCCCTCAGTGAAGGACCGGAGCTACAAATCAAATTTTGCCTTGTCCTTGCGAGATTTCGACGATTTGATGATTTGAAGACGTCCTGAGGGAGATGCTTTACCAAATGAATATAATTTGAGATGCAAAAACGAAGGAGAATGGTCCAGAATGCAAAGTTCGCTCCTGTCCCTCTCCAAGGGACCAAGGCGAAGTACCTTATAGCTCCCGTCCCTCTCCAAGGGACCAGAGCGATGTCCTTCATTGAGCAAGATCCAGGCAAAAATCAAGATAAGTTTACGTCCAAAGGCAAGGAAGACGGTGAGATGAACTCATTGAATATAAATTGAATATTTTTAAACGTCCACAGGGGTCCCAAAAGGCCTAGTTCGCTCCTATCCCTCAGGAAGGGACCAGAGCGATTTTTGTTATAATTGATTTTCTTGCCAAGTTGCAGACGATGTCAAGGCATGGACGAATGGAGTAGAGCATGACGAGTCCGTTGAATATAAACTTGGAACCTGACAAAGTGAAATAAGAGCCACAAAAGGAGGATCGCTCCTGTCCCTCTCCAAGGGACCAGGGCGATACAATGGTTATATTGCCTTTTGCTTAAGTTTAAGATCGATCCAAGTCAAGACAAGGTGGCAAAGGACATTTCAAGATGTCTTCATCAAGCACAAGCACTTAAAGGTTATCATAATGAAGAGATTTGCACTCTAAGACCTAGATCGCTCCTGTCCCTCAGGAAGGGACCAGAGCGATGTCAAGTATATTGGTCATTTCAGGCAAGATTTACGTAAGATCAAGACTTCGCAAGGTTACACAAGGTCCAAGGCGTTCTTTGAAGATCGCATGCAAGAGTTTTGGGACGTCCAAACGTTGCTAGTCATGCTAAAGACTCACATCGCTCCTGTCCTTTGGACAAGGACCAGGGCGATCCTATCAAAAGCACGCATATTCCTTCAAGATCAAAGCTAGGCGAGGATAAGCAAGGCAAGGGACGGCGTTTGGAAGACATCACAACAAGGATCGAAGTTAGAAGTTGCCAAGGTCAAGGAGAAAACATGGATCGCTCCTGTCCCTCCCCAAGGGACAAGGGCGATGATCCCTCTAAAATGTCCAAACACATCATGAAGACAAATGGATCGAGCGCAAAAGGAACGAGCATAGATGTTATTCGCTAACAATGAAAGATCGAGGAGCAAAGATGCATATTGAACGTGGAAATTTGGAGATCGCTCCTGTCCCTCTCCAAGGGACAAGGGCGATGAACACTCAAAAGGCATTTAAGTACGCATGCAAGATGATCAAATTCGAAGGACTCATCATGATGATCAATATTGAACGTGGAGATGAAGGAGTTGAACGTGAAAAATGCAAAATCAAGACAAAATAATGGATCGCTCCTGTCCCTCTCCAAGGGACCAGAGCGATGAGGTACGTCCCCTTTGTTTTCATAGTTTTGGCGCCAAATAAACATTTCAAATTTTCCTTAAATGCTAAAATCGATAAAAATTGAAAATCTATTTTAAATTGGCATTTAATATGGCGTTGATCTTTATTAATTATTTTTGCCTTTATTAAAATCGAAATTTGCAAATAAAAAACGTAAGGCATTTAATAATTAATTAATTAATTAATAAAAAATCGCATGGAGCGCTCATGTATCCAAGTCGGCCTTGTTATTTTAATTAAAAATCATTTTAAAAAAAGTGGTTTTATCTCCAAGTCGGCCTAAGGGATGAAAGGGTGAAAGCGCTATATATGGAGGGTGAGAGATATCATTTTCACATAATCATTTTTATTCTACATGCGAATTGAGGAAAGCAAAGAGGGTGCGAAGTGTGCTTGAAGTGTGGAGTGCGAATTACGTTGAAGACCAAAGGTGGCGCTTAATTATCTAGGGTGATGCGAACTTGAAGATCCATTTGGGTGAATTTGAAGATCACATCAAAGGCGAATTTGCTAAAGACTTGAAGATCACGTTGAAATCCAAAGGTGGCGAAGTCGATCTTTTGAGGAGATAACATTGAAGATCATTTTTACCTCAATTTTGCCTAGGCGATCTTTTCCTTTTTGCATTCTAGAGTTAGTTCTCTATTGAGGTATGGCGATTTGATTTTATTGCTTTATTTATTCGTCGTCATTTTTTAAATTTTAAGTTTTGAATTTTGAATCTCTTAGCTCAATCATCGTTGTTTTTTAGGAAATGATAACTCTAGAGACTTATCATGAGGTTTCCTAAAAACTTTATCTCTCTAATCAACGTTATTTATTGCAAAATGTAGTTCTTATAATGAAATGTTGTGTAGGTATGGCGACCCCGAAGGCGGGAGCATCCACCAGTCGCTCAGCTCTCATGAAAGAAGATCAGAGGACCGAAGAAGTGGAGACCAAGATCGTGTCGAAGTGGAGCAACATTGGAGATACCAACTTGGGGAACTTTAGCACGAAGAAGTTTCGAGAGGTCCCTTACATTGGCAAGCCATCACCTGTCGCCCGGAGAATAATAGAGAGTGGCATCATCAAGGCGGCCGGTTTTCCTCCAGCTATTCAGTGCCACGAGTTGATGATCGAGTGTGCCCGTCACTACAATCCACAGTCCAGGACAATTGTGTCCAATGAGGGAAACACTTTGGCGTACCTTTCAGAGGAAGCTATAAGTGAAGCTTTCCATCTTCCAGAGCACAGGGACATGATATATAAGAGCATTGAAGGAGCCAGATCAGTGTACGATGATGATCCAGATGCTTGCCTAAGCATAATCAATAAGAACTGGCTACTTAAGAGTCGTCCCCGTCTAAGCAAGGTACCGAACACACCGCATCGGATTGATTTCCAGGAGGAGTACAGAGATTTGATTACTATGCTCAACCGAGTTACAGGAGCACCTCATGCCTTCTATTTTGAGAAGTGGATGTTTTACTTCATCCAGATGATTGTTCAAGGAAAGGGTACGATACATTGGGCTAGGATAATTAGCCATTGCTTAGACGTACAGTTGAGGAGACTCAGGGCTACTAAGTCCTTCCACATGAGTTCATACGTCATTTATGCTTTGATCGGGAGTGTTGAGTACGCAGGACTACCTCACAGAGGAATGATTGGAAGAGGACCCGGCGAGGTCAGAGCTTGTGAATCCTATGCCTACTTGCATCATCCGCTAGGGAAAAACTACAAGTTAGTTAATGATACTTTCACGATGAACATCACAAGGACGTTGCAAGGAGGGATTCACAACAGATTATCTCAGGATGCCCAGGAATTCATCAAGAGGTACGGTGCTTGGTTCATTCAGTTTCCCAAGTTCACTTACATTAGAGTGCATGGATGTCCTTTACCCCCATACATGTTGCCGAGGTACCCGACAGACAGAATTGTGTTACTTGAAGTAACAAGGCAGTTGGCAGCATATGTGAAGGCATTCAGACACAGACATCAGAATGGAGTTCAGGTACCTATTATTTTGGGTAATTCAGTTGAGGTATGTCCTAATGTCTTAGCCATGGATGATGCAGAGAAGGAGTTAGCCTTGTTTTCTTTTTCATCTTTTGCTTGGAGAAATAGTTTTGATCCACATGGACATTTAGAGGAAACAGTCGGCAGAAGATTTAAACATGAGCACCAAATTGAAGATTTTATGATGAACCTCCTAGATGATCTCGAAGTGAAACGAAAGATACATTCTAGATTACCTTTGGATTTCATCAGGAAATGCAGGATTTACAGAGTGGCCGACCAAGCTCAGGACAATGGCAGGCACATCCAGTCTTCCTATGATAGAGAAAGCAAAACAATAAGGTTGGATTGGAATGAGCCCGAGGTCGTGGATTTAGATGATTTGATGGCACCAGTCTTGTCTTGTACTCGCAGATGGGTAGACGTTCAGCATCAGAAGTTGAGAGAACAAGGCATAGCTATGTCTTTTACTTTGGAAGAGAAACCAGCCGAAGGTGGAGCCAGTGTTAGTGAAGGCAATCCTAATCCTAGGAATTCAGGTGAAGGTAACCTTCGATGTGCCAGTGAGGGCAATCTCCATCCGAGAGGTTCGAAGAGAAAGGAAAGATCAGAAAAGAAAGAGCCTTCCAAGAAAAAGCAAGGTGCCAACAAAGATCAAACACCAGGTACTTCTTCCAGACCAGAGGATAGAACAGTTCGAGTGGAAGAGTCCATGGAGTCGATGGTACAGAATGACAGGCAGGAGGAGGTGCAGGCACAACATGTTTCGTCAGATGGATCTCTCCAAGACTATGAGTTAGAAGAAGATAATGAAATAACATCTCCTCCCAGACAAGAAGAAATAGTACATAAAGAAATTCAAGTTCAAGAGACAAGATCGAATATCCCAGATTGGTTGAAGGAAAGATTGACTAAGGTGATCGTAATTGAGGACGAGGACAATGCAATTGACTTAGAGAGCCTTGTTGGACGCTCACATGAAGTAACAGAAAGGAAGAAGGCTACCAAGATGTCCAAGATGATTCGAGATGAGACTGGATCCAGAAAACTGCAGATAGCTACACCGGCAGCAGACAAATATGAGGGTGAGATCCTAGCAGAGGATTATGATATGCAGACTATTGAGTTAGGACCATCCACAGCAGAGCAGACTTTAGATGATGCCACCGACACATTTGAGGCATTGAAGGACAAGTTTAGAGAAGAAGTGGAGAAGAATAGAAAGCTTGAGAGAGAGGTCGGTGCATGGAGGACATATTTCAGTCACATCAATGAACCTTTGGGACGTCAGGATCCAGTTAGATCACCAGTGCAGGCATTGCCCCTTCAATCGATCAATGAAGCAGAAAGATTCAGGAACCTGGTCCAGCGTACATGTAGTTGGATGGATAGATCTCATACAGTGGCCATAGAGTTTGTTACAAGGATGACGAAGATTATTCATCAGGCTATCCAAGTTCTTGAGATAATCCACAGATTGATGGCAACAGTAGCTGCATTTGCCCATACCAAGGACGTTGTCATCCCTGTCTTGAAAGTAATAAGACATACATCCAGAAGAATTTTAGCGCAAGAGAGGATCTTGGAGGGTGATTCTCACAGTTTGTTCCAGTGGTCAACCTTACTCCATATAAAGAGTGTTCTCTTCGAGGACATCAGTGTTAGATGTGGTCAAGTTGAGGAGGTGATCAACCCGATCCAGGACAGAGTATTTGAGGTACTTCGTACCATTCTTGGCAGAAGGATCGAGGTCGAGACAGATGTGGATATACAAGAATTTGAGGATAGAATCAAGATCATCTTTCGCAAGGACGCAGATGTTACAGATGAACAGTATGATCAGATGTACGCCACCATGCTCCTGATTGATAGAACAAAGGAACTTGAACCTACTTGGGACGCGGCTCTTCTAGATGCATTCGATCAGATCATCCACTTAGAAGAGAGTATCAAGAATCTTCCCGAGATTCCAATCACAGAAATCGAAGGAATCGTGACAAAATTCATTGCATATGCTAAGAAAGAGAATTGGAAAGGGAATAAGATTCTAGATGAAAGGTTGTTACAGATGACATGACATCTTATTTCTCATTGGTTGATACCTCCTAGGTTTTTGTGCCAAATTTAATATTTGGCTATGTATTTAATATTGTTCAGTAAAAAGGAGGTCATTTGTAACAAACCCTAATTAGGGTTTAGGTGTCATGATCTTGTCCGTTGATTTACTTTCAATTTGGACCTTTCATTGTAACTGGGGATGCTATTTATACCCCCATTTTTCATTTCAAAAATAGTCGAATAGTCAATAGTTGATGTAATAGAGAAGAGAGATTAAAGCTAGAAGCAATTTTATTTTGTAGCAAGATTGAGTCTTGAAGAGAGAAATTCAAGCAATTGTTGTACATGATGACTTGGAAATCAATAAAATATTGAAGTTATGGTGTTTTGTTGCAAATTTCTTGAGTTATCTTCATGGTTGTTTGATATACTTGAATCGTGCTCAATCGAAGTAGTTTGTTAATTTGAAAGACTAAGTGTGAGATTTGATATTTGGTAGGATTCGCAATCCAAACCACTAGCTTCTTGCTGATTGTAGGAACGCCTTGCGTGGTCGACTGGAGAACACTTTGAGTCCTTAATCTTCAATTATCATTGTGTCTTGGATATGTACCTTCGTAGTAGTGTCCTTGGTCTTTGATGCATTGAATATCATTATATTACCTTAGAAGATCGCACTAATTTCAATTGAGTTGTTATCTTATGGCAAAATTGAAGTTGGTTGAGTCTTGCCAAATCTCGTCCATGCTAAGTCATTCATAGGGTTAGGCTAGATTAGACCTCTTTAAACCCTATCTTTTGCTTTTTTTTTGAAAGTTCCTTTAGTTTAGTAAAATCTTCGAACTTTGAATACGTAAGACCCCTTGGAGGAAACAGCAAATCACATCATACCACTAAAAAAGCTTGTCCACACGTGGAGACCCCACTAAAAGAACCTTGGAGTCTACCTAACTGATCCTTTACGCGAATCTTCAGCAGTTAGAGACTATTTTCTCAAGAGAGGATAAGATGCCTATTGGTATTTTATTCTGTGTATGATTGTGTACAAAATACACGTCAACAAGTCCTTGCAGTTGAAAAATGTATTTTTTTTCCCATGATGCCCACAATGTCTTCAAATTCATTTGAGTGAAATCACCTCTTCGATCCGATCTCAAACATTTGATCTTCAACCTAGTTTCATTTTCAATAAAGACTTTGAAAACTTTGAACTTGTCAAATGCTTCAGACTTTTCTTTTAAAAAAGTAATCCATGTCATCCTTGAGTAATCATCAATAAGCAACATGATGTAACTCTCATGTTGTAAACTTTGTGTTCTTGGCTCATGGAGGTTTGTATGACAAGTTCCGATGGCTTTGTTGTTGAGTACTTATTTGATTTATAGCTTGCTTTTCTCTATTTCCCATCCTAACATTGCGGGCAAAGAGTGTTTGAAGGTTTGGTAATCTTCAACATATTTCTTGCAGCTTGTTTGGTGCTGATTTTCACAAGATTATTAAAGTTTATATGGCCCATTCTTCCTCGTCATAGCCAACTCTCATATTTTTGTCCCATGTAGCATTTTTCTCCCTTGATCTCACTAAGGATGTATAGCTCGTTTGCTGTTCTATTTGCATCAGCAACAACATTTCCTATACTTGCCCTCCTTATCTCATAGCTTTGAGCATGAAATAAGTGTGCCTTTGATCACACATTCAACTCGCACTAAGAAGATTATACTTCGAACCTTCAACATATAAACGTTTTCTATACTTGTTTTCCCATTGTCAAGACAAACTTCCTTTTCCTAATCCTTATTGTAGTATTGTTGTAAAGTTTTATTCAATTGCAATAAAAGAACAAATTATATATGTGAGAATTTTATATGATTATATTGTCTGATAATCTGATTGTTTTGTTGCAGGCTGAAGGAGAGAGATCATTAATATTTTTATATGTCTTCTCCAAATGATTTATGTCGGGCTTTATATGTTTTAGAAGACCGGTCAATAGATGTCTTGACCGGTCATGTCTTTTAGACATGACCGATCAAGGCACCTATTGATCGGTGTCTTTCCATATTGCACATCCCGATTTCGGTTATGTTTGGTAACTAACATTTAATACTTAAACACTCGGCTGAAACGGTGTTAGTTATGATGCTTTGTTAATGGCTCGATTATAAATGTTTATCGGTATGAACTAAACCCGATAACAAATAGCATTACATATGCTATCGGGCTAATACCCCGATAGCATATTAATGCCGATTCATAAATGAATCGACATTAATATGCTATCGGGTTATTAGCCCGATAGCATTTAGATCGACGCTTGACTATGTTAAGCAAGTAGTCGATCTAATACATCTTTATCCAATGCCAATATCATAATCATGATCAATGTTACAATCTGATAAACATATTCAGTTCGGAAAGCATAAATCAGATAATCTAATAGCATAGATGAATAAACCATAACAAAATAAAGGAGATTAATGGGTTAGAGAAGTCTTATCTTGCAGAAGCTACTAATGCATTAACACTCCCTCTTAGCTTTGGAAGATAGATAAAGTAACCTGCATCACATTTCTCTTTCATAACCATAATAATGTCAGTCTCCAAGAATATATATCATCTATACATATGATATGAGGTACCATCAGGACACAAGATACAAATATAAAACATCACTCTAAGTATGTGACATAGAGTATCACCTAACCATGTGATATAGAAGATTCATCATTTCATTATGACAAGATATCACCTGAACACGTGATATTAGTATTGCCTAAACATGCAATACTATGGATAAACATATGAGGATGGTTAAATTCTCATCTTATCCAGGTTGTGATATGTGCACAAACATTTTATACAAATGTTTTACCACAACACCATCATGGCACATCCATGACATACCAAAGATCCAACATGATAACTGGTTTAGAGAATCATAAGATCGTCACCTTATGATGTCTGCATACAAGTGTTCATAATCTGAGAGATCGTCACCTCTTAGATATGAACACAGGGGGTGAAACCCAAAATGTCCCAACATGATAAAAGAAGTTTACACATTAAACATCTTATTTACAAACCAGATTACCTTTCTATCATACCTAAACCTTTTCTGAAGTGATCAATCTTCACTCTGGAAAGAGGTTTGGTTAGAATGTCTACAGTTTGATCTCCTGTACAAACATATTCTAATTGAATTACATTCTTGTCAACCATATCACGTACATAGTGGTATGGGATCTCAATATGTTTGGACTTGTCATGGAATACTGGATTTACTGAAAGTTTTATGCAGCTTTGATTGTCACAATGAATAATAGTAGGTTTCATAGGTTCTCCAAACAATCCCACAAGCAACTTCCTAAGCCATACTGCCTTTTGGGCAGCCATAGAAGCTGCAATATATTCGGCTTTGGTGGAACTTTGAGCTATAGAAGACTGCTTTCTGCTGATCCAAGATATCATGGTTGAACCTAAATTGAAACGACACCCTGAAGTGCTTTTTCTGTCAGTCACGCTGCCAGCCCAATCTGAATTTGTAAATCCGTGTAGATCTATATCAACTTTCTCATATTTAAGACCAAGGTTTAGGGTACCTCGTAAGTATCTCATAATATGTTTTACTGCCACCAGGTGTATCTCCTTACGTTCACACATAAACTGACTTAGAGCATTAACAACATAACAGATATCTGGCCTTGTATTTTTCAATACTGCCATCTGTAACATGTTTGATCTTGAAAGCCATTTAGATGAAACAACAAATTTCTTAGTTGGCCTAGGAACAATCTCCCAAACATTATTCTTCATAATGGATTGATACTCTTTAGACATGGCATCCTTCCATACTTGATGTTCAAGTGCATCTGATACATTGTTTGGTTCAGCTTTAGAGAGATCATTCATAAGGGCAACATAGCTAGTGAATTTATTAGGCCTTTTACTTTCCCTGAAGGTTCCTGAAGGAGCAGCAAAGTTCTGAGCTTCTGTTACAGTCTTGGTGGCCCATAGTGGTCTTTCTTGAGTTTTTCTCCAGGTGGGTTTTGAGTTTCACCTATAGTCTCCTCAGGATTCTCCCTCTGAAGCTCAGGAGTAGAATCTTCTTCTATGTTAGGAGTAGGGATATAGATTTCAGGTTCTATTGTACTTTGGGCTCTTTTGAAGGCTAAGTCTTCTTCAAAGATTACATCCCTACTAAGTTCAATATTTCTTTGACCTTGTATATAAATTCTATAGGCCTTGGATGTTTCACTATATCCTACAAGTATTCCCTTTTTTCTAGAAGGTTCTAGTTTTAGTCTTTTCTCTTTAGGTACATGTATATAGACAGGACACCCAAATATCCTAAGGTGGCTGATATCTGGCTTTATTTTGGTGAAGACTTCCTCAGGAGTTTTATCTTCAAAGTGGGAGTGAGGACATTTGTTTTGTATATATACCGCAGTGCTAGTTGCTTCTGCCCAAAGTTTGATATTTAGATTTTGATCAAGGATCATGGCTTTGGCAGCTTCTACAATAGTCTTATTTTTCCTCTCAGCTACCCCATTTTGTTGAGGATTATAAGGTATTGTTAACTCCCTCTTAATCCCTGAATTTTACAAAAATCTTTAAATAATTTTGAAGTATATTCCCCCCCATTGTTAGTTCTTAGGGTTTTAATTTTATTTCCTGAGTAGTTCTCCGTTAGTGATTTGAATTCTTTAAACCTATTGAGGATCTCTTCTGATTCTTTACATTTCAGAAAGTAGATCCAAGTTTTCCTAGAGTAGTCATCAACAAATATTACATAATACAAAAATTCCCCTAGAGAGGGTTCAGACATAGGTCCACATACATCAGAGTGAACTAATTCTAATATTTTGCTTGTCTTCCTAGTGCTATTTTGGAAGGCACCCTTGATATTTTTACCTAGGGCACATCCCTTGCAGGCCTCTGAATGATATTGCTTCAGCTTAGGTAGACCTGTGACAAGATTTCCCATAGATGATAAAGCCCTATAATTCAGGTGGCCTAGTCTTCTATGCTACACCTCATTTGCATTTGTGGCTTCATGAATTAAGGCTAAGTTGGGCTCTGTGCATAGCTCATACAAATAGCCTTGTCTTTGTTCGATGACTTTAGCTTTCTTGATGGTAGAATTTCTCGGCCAAGCCAACACCTTGTTTTCCATGAAGGTCACTTTGTATCCATTATCCTCTAGTGTTGATATGGAGACTAGATTTCTTTTGATGTCGGGGACATATAGTACTCCTTCAAGTTGCAATGACATGCCTGTCTTTAATTTGATGATGCAGGTTCCAATTCCTCTGACTGGATGTGAGGAATCATTTCCGATGGTCACTTCCTCATCATTCTCCTCTATCATGGAGTCTAGCACTTCTCTAAAACCGGTAATGTGTCTGGATGAACCACTGTCGATCACCCATGAGTTTGACTTGTTTGTTGTATGGCTTGTGAGTGCTGAGTAGAGGACATAGTTCTTGAAGTCATCTTCCCTTTTGGATTTTCCTACTTTGACAAATGTGGCTTGTTTGGCTCTCTCCGGACATTTCGCAACATAGTGTCCAAATTTGTCACACCTATAACATTGAATATGTGATAGGTCTTTCTTTGGAGTGTTCTTGCCTTGATGATTTTTTCTTTTCCTAAATTGCTTCTTCTTACTTTTCTTATTTGCGTTAGTATTTAGGACTTGAAGGTCTTCGTCTATGTTCTTTTGTTTTATTTCAATTTTGTTCAATCTTGACTCTTCTTGGAGACAATCATCTCTTAACCTTTCAAACTTAGGATATTTGGACCTTGCACTAATGCCTTGGACAAATGTATTCCATCCACTGGGCAACCCATCTAGAGCAATGAGTGTTAATTCTTTACTCTGGATCTCATAATCAAGGGTTGCAAGTTCATCTCTTAGGGTTGATATTCGCATGAAGTAGGAGTTGATTGTCTCCCTTTTGTTCATCGTGATATGATTTATCTGTCGTTTCAATGCCAGAGTACGACTTGCATTTGATATCTCAAATGTCCTTTCAAGTGCTTTGAACATTTTGTAAGCCGTCTCTTGTTTCTTTATGATGGGCATTATGTTGTTTCTTACCCCATCAACTATTATTTTAATAGCCTTTTCATTTCCCTCAATCCATGCTGTTTTGTCGGGTTCATTCTCGGGTGCTGCACTTTCAGTTTGAACATATGAATCAACTTTGTTTTCTCTCAAAATCATTTTGATTCTAAACTTCCAAGCTGAGAAATCATCGCTACCTCCTAGTCTATCTTCGAATCTAATAGCGCTGGCCATTTTGGAAATGTGATGTAATATATAATTTTGTTCTTGAATTATTCAGAAATTGAATAGCCTCAGATTCGATTAGCCTCGCTTTGATACCATGTAAAGTTTGATTCAATTGCAATAAAAGAACAAATTATATATGTGAGAATTTTATATGATTATATTGTCTGATAATCTGATTGTTTTGTTGCAGGCTGAAGGAGAGAGATCATTAATATTTTTATGTCTTCTCCAAATGATTCATGTCGGGCTTTATATGTTTTAGAAGACCGATCAATAGATGTCTTGATCGGTCATGTCTTTTAGACATGACCGATCAAGGCACCTATTGATCGGTGTCTTTCCATATTGCACATCCCGATTTCGGTTATGTTTGGTAACTAACATTTAATACTTAAACACTCGGTTGAAACGGTGTTAGTTATGATGCTTTGTTAATGGCCCGATTATAAATGTTTATCGGTATGAACTAAACCCGATAACAAATAGCATTACATATGCTATCGGGTTAATACCCTGATAGCATATTAATGCCGATTCATAAATGAATCGACATTAATATGCTATCGGGTTATTAGCCCGATAGCATTTAGATCGACGCTTGACTATGTTAAGCAAGTCGTCGATCTAATCCATCTTTATCCAATGCCAATATCATAATCATGATCAATGTTACAATCTGATAAACATATTTAATTCGGAAAGCATAAATTAGATAATCTAATAGCATAGATGAATAAACCATAACAGAATAAAGGAGATTAACGGGTTAGAGAAGTCTTATCTTGCAGAAGCTACTAATGCATTAACAATTGTCTCCAAATTTTACTATACCTCCATTTTCTTCTTTCAAAGTGGGAAACTTGCTCTTGCCCCTTGTCATATGGCTTGAGCATCCACTGTCAATATACCATTGATCTCCTTATTTTGGACATGAAAGGATATTTGAACAAGCATAGATTTTTCTTTCTTTTTTTGCTCTTGCTTCTTTTTCCTAACTTTTGTAGGTTCTTTTTGCTTGCCACATGTATCCTACTTGTTTTGTCAACGAGGTTCCACAAGATCATTTCTAGAAAAACATGTTGTATGACCATAGTTGTTGCATTTATAGCACATAATGTTGATATCCATTAAGGGAGCAAAAGAATTGCAATTCCTCCATTGCTTTATGGCCAAATTGATTGCAAAAAACGCAATGGACAATGGAAGAGTTTTATGGTCATGTGGGATTGCCTTGGAGGGAATGATCTTCTGAATTTGTCCTCGTTGTCCTTGTGAGGGATCCTTGTTTTCTGTGGGATATCACTTTCTTCTTGGTGCTATGAATATTGATAGAGCTCTTAAGCACGTCAATATAGCTTTTAGAATTTTCTTCATTTGTTTTCTTTGGTAAATCTGCAGCTTTAGAACTTGAATCTTCTTTGGTAGTCTTCTAATTTTCTTCAAAGTCAAGATCAATCACAATGAATGGTGGCCTTTGGGCTTTGATAATGTCCTCCAGTATTTTGGTGCTATTTTCAAACTTCATGTTTCTATTCAATTGGGTAGTTGCCTATTCTAGTTCCTTTCTCAAGGATACAATTTTAGATTCAAGCCTTTCATAGTCTTTTATGATTGTCTTTAGCTGAAATCTCACTTCCTCTTCTATCCTTTTAACCTCTTCAAGCCTTTCATAGTCTTTTATGATTGTCTTTAGCTGAAATCTCATTGCCTATTCTTTTTCATAAGCTTCTTGATTTCACTTAAGGCACAAATGAATTCTCCTTCAAGATCCACTTCTCCATCCATTTCAACAATTTCTTCCTCTTTCAAATCCATCTTCTCTTTTCCTTTGTCTTCATCTTGAAGGCATCATTGTTTGCTTTTGTTTCCATGAAGATATTTTTTTCCCTATCACTATCAGAGATGCTTTCATCACTCTCGATGTTTTTTCTCTATCACTATCAGAGATGCTTTCGTCACTCCCTTTGAATGAGCTACTATCTTCTTTGGAGGAGAGACTCTTCTTGTGCTTATGAAAGTTTTTCTTATTCTCATATTTGCCTTGTTTATAGCTCTTTTTATATTGGTACGTTTTCTTTCCTTCTTTATGTGGTGGGCATCTTCATCATTGCTTTTATCATCTTCTACTTTTGGACACCTGTAGCAAAATGACCTATTTTACGACAATTAAGTCATTTGAAAGTTAACTTACCTTTTTATTTGTTGGGTCCTCTCTTGAGCTTTCTCACAAAGTGGGCTTCCTATACATCAAATTCATTGCTGGAGCTATTGCTTGGTTCGGGCTCTTTGTTCTTTATCTTCTTTGAGGCTTTGAAGGCCACTTCATACTTTGATGACTTCTCCTTTTTAGTCATCATTTCACATGCTATGAGGATCCCATGTAACTCGCCCATAGTTAGTTTTTCTAGATACTTCATTTCGTCAATGGCAGAAAAATTTACATCAAATCTCAAGAGACCTTAACACCTTTTGGACGATTATGGAGCCTTCAATCTTTTCACCAAGCCCATGGATGGTGTTGACGGTGTCATCCACATGAAGGAGATAGGATGCAATGTTCTTGTCCTTCATCTTCAAATGTAATGGGCACCCTAGAATGCCCAAAAACTAACCCCACTGCTGATAGGAATTTAGTCAAACAGTTTGCAGCCAATTCCTTATTCCTCCGTTTAATGTTTCAATGTTTCTTTTTTTGTTTTAAGTCTTTGCACAGGTATGAAACCACATAACATGAACTAAAAAGAATTTACAATAATAGGCAAGCTGGAAATTGAACTACTGCTGTTATAATATTATTTCCAGAATTAACAAACTCAAATACAAAGTAGGTTATTTTCAACTCACTAAATACTCCAGCATTTTGACATAATGTTCCAACAAAAGTTTCTAATTCTGCTGCTACAGTAACATGAATAGTGCTGCATGAATAGTGCCAGATGAATAGTGCCGCGTGAATAGTGCCAGGTGAATAGTGCCGCGTGAATAGTGCCGCGTGAATAGTGTCGCGGCCTGTAGCTGGAAATGCAACCAAATAATGCTGCTGCTTGTAGCTAGAAATGCAACCAAATAATGCTGCTGCCTGTGGCTGAAAAATGCACCCAATCTGCCTGTAAATGAAGCTGATCGCAAAGGATTCCAAAGGCCAAACCCCAAGGGAATGACGTTTAGAATGTCACAAGAGAGGATAGACGTCCTCTAATGCCAAGAATGGATCTGCAACTCACACACCAAATTCTTCTCATATTCAACCTACCCAATGAAGCCACAAAAGCTCCCTTTTATTCTTTCTCCAAGGGGCGACCCAACTCACTCAAACAATGTGGGATAAAACATGTTCAATATAAAACATATTAAAATATTCACTTATGTCTCCCTTGGTTGCCCCTTTGATTTACACATATCTCCATAAAATAAATATTAAAGTAACACTTTAATATTTTACAATTAAATTAAATGTTACTTTAATAAAACTTCAGGCATTAAAATATATTAGCAATCGGACTCCGAATAGCGTGAGTGATAGCTCGTCGGAAAGCTCTCGCCAAGGAGTATCAAATCCAATCACCAAAACTAGCCTCCGTTGTGTCCTGCTGACTTACTAAAAATAGTAAGTATGCCTGAAACTAAGTAAATCAACTTCGTTTTGGCCCAAACTGGAAATGACTAGGCCAAAACACTCCAGGATCCCTTTAAACCCTTCGTTAGCCCTCGGGACCATGTAGAGCTAGGCTAACGCACATATGCTTGGTCAATCTGCTAGAGTGGGGACATTACATCAAACTCTTGAATTGTCTTTTATGCGTTTGGATCTTGGCCTTCTTAACTTTGTTGTCACCTTCATAGATGTTCTTAAGTTTGTTCCAAATTTCCTTCACCAATTTACAATGCATTATTTTGACAAAATTTGATTTGGATGGACCACACAAAATGGAATTCAGTGCTTTTGTGTTATTTTTGGTAGCCTTCTTTCCAGCAAGATCCGTTGGTGGGGTTGAAGGAGCTTCATAGCCATTCACAACTGATTGCCACATATCAAGAGCCATAAGATAAGTTCGTATCCTTATGCTCTAGAATGCATAGTTTGTTCCGTTGAAAAATGGGGCTATATGAATAGAATCGTACTTGACTCATCATGTGTGCTTTTGAGATCTACCTTCTAGCAATTAGAGCATTCTTGAAGGAACCCGCTTTGATGCCAATTGATGATCACACACACTTATCTAGGATGAATCAGTATAACACAATCTTTAACTTATTAAAAATTCAACAACCATGAAAATAGCAATCCACAAGACTGATGTGGAAACCCTTTCGGGAGAAAACCACTATACAAACACTGTTTGGATCTACTATCCAAATCAGGTCAACAATGAATCTCTCTTTACAAATCTTCCTAGGCACCAACCCACTAGAGATACCAATTCCCACCACTAAGTACCAACTTAGCAAGAGACACCAATCTCATCTATTAGGAGGCACCAACCTCAAAATGAACAAAACTTTCGTCTTCTTGAATCATGGTTCTCCAAAGCATGATAATCATATAAAATCTGCTTTTGTATCTGCTCATAAATCTCCTTCAAATCTGCTCATGAATCTTCTTTAAATCTTGTCATAAATCTCCTTTGAATCTGTTCATAATTCTCCTTCAAATCTGCTCATAATTACGCTTCAAATCAGGAAGATATTTCTTTAAAACGCTTGCTTCATTCTTTTCCACATATCTTCTATAGAACACAAATACACCTCTTCATCCTAGGGAGGTGACCCATCAAAAGGGCCTGGCCACATATGAGGATAAATAAATTTGTTTTATTTCCCAACGAGAGGCAATAATGTTAAGGAGGTTGGCCCATTTAAATGCATTGAAATTAACTTTTAATTCCCACTAAAGAGGTAATTCCACCATGCTTGGTTGGCCAGCCCAAAAGGTCCCTCAAAAATAATAATTTTATTTTAACTTTCATCGGATGTGAGCACCAAAATCCATGAGGGGCAATAAGCAATATGGGCATCAAAAACATAGCATTAAACAACTATGGAGGTCGGCCGAGATGCACATAAATCACAACAAAGATACCATTTGCATTGATCCTTCTTTGACATCAGCAATATGATGGCAGCGATCGTGTTCAACTCGCCTTTGACATCAATGATAACAATATTTCCAACACAAAAATTGCTTTAAACAATTCCTGATCGGAAGAGATCCACCCTTTACTGTCCAAAGGGCATTTTGCAAGCTTTAGTGTCATTCTCAAGGCCAACTTCTAAATCAATTTTCTGAAATATCTAGTTGTGTCAAAATGCAATAAGAGGATGCCTGTCTGTCCCTAGGATGAATTGGGGATGTCCAAGCATCGCATGATTGTCTTGGGGTTGACTAGGCATCCCCTATAGACAATGCCATAATTGAAATGGTGCTAAGAAAAATAATGTGCATGCAAATGCAAATATAAATCAATCACAAAGCCTAGAAAACAAACTAAGATAGACAAAGGGAACTTAAGAGGTATGGAAGATGATACAAACATTGCTGAGACCATCCCAACCTCACCTCTAGTGAAGGCTAATCTTTAAGTTATTATATGCCTCAAAATTCGAGAACAAAACAAAGTCACTGGTGTAGCTCTTCAGCATTACGGATCATCACTTGAATATAATGAGTGGCCTTGAAATAAACACGAAAGCTAAAATGAGTATCGTTGATACTTCGGATAAGCTCAAAGCAATAATGGAATCCAAAAATCTCCAACCTATCATGCATGGTTTAGAATCTTAGACTAGAAGAATATGCCTTTGGCTTTCAATTGTCAAAATTCTAGATCACAATGATGTTACTGCTCTACCGCTTCACCCCAATGGATCATCACTTGAATATGTTGAATAGCCTGAAACGAATGTAAAATCCAAAAAAAAAAAAAAGATACTTTGGAGAACCTCAAGGGTATAATGGATGCAAGTAAGAAAATAATGTTGAAACAATAGTAAATGTGGTGAATAGACTAACCAGTCTCCTCAAAAAGCAAGGAAAGTTTTGAGTCTTACATGGACAGTTTATAAATCCTAAATGATTTTTCTAAGCCCTGAGGCATTAATAGGAACCAACCTTAACACACTGTGGAGGTAATCTTTTTGTTATTATCTCAGTATTGTCGTGTAATGTTCACTACTGCCTGCTGTAACTATGCGTCTCTTTGTAACAGCTCTATGATTCGCTTTAGTGATGATGATCACTAGTAGGAAAGAATACTATAAATGCATAGCAAAAAACAAGCAACATGGGAAACCAGGCCTACAACTCAAAGAACACGAATGTGATTGCTTGACTACTTAGAACCCAAAGGAAAAATAAATGTGATCTCTATAATATAGAGACAAGTAGTATTATTTGGCAAAGATAAGGGTATCATGAAATTGGTACTTGAGGAAGTCAGTTAAAAATCCTCCTAGAGATTTCAGGAAACAATAAATGTAAGGGACTAAAGATGCACGTTGCCTCAGACCTCATTGTGACATTGCATCTTTGATGCTGTGAACGGAATTAATCAAGCTATATGGGGTTCTTGCCCCACAAAGGATAGAAGCAAATATTGTTGGTTTTCAGTGATTGCATAAAAAATATAATGGCTAAATTTGGCTTGTATGACATTGCTTGACATATGATGTGGGTGTTATTCCTTGACTTCAGGAGAGAAATAATTTGATTTCTTTGGAAAGCTCTAGTCTACAAAGAATGGGAACAAAGATATTGTCAACACTCAAGTTATATGACATTCTATTGATTGTAATGAATAGCCATCAGTCTTTCAATATCTTTTTCTGTAATTGCTGAAATAATTGCATATGCATATACAATGCCACAAAAGGAAAAGAACAATTATGGAATAAAAAGCAATTTCTCTTCCATCAATGAATTGTTTATGCTTGAGACTCGTCAAAATTCAATGGGTGAATCTAGACAATTGGACAATGTTCTATATCCATTGCAGCCAATGACCTCAACTCCATAAAGTATCCGTTTGAGTCATATGGGGGGATTTCTCCCACAAAGGACATAAACAAAGTTATCACTAGCAATTAGTGGTATTTTGTATGGAGAACTAAGTTTTGTTTGGTACTTAGGGGTTGAGACTAGGAAGAATCCAACGACTAGGAGAAGTTTTGTACCTATATCAGAAACCTTGATCATATTCATGATAAGATTGGTGAAACTCAAGACATAGTCCGCATGAGCATACCAATTGTCATCTAGGATCAATTTCTTGACCTTTTGGGACCTCTCCAAATTTGATTGCTTCCAATTGTTCTATTGGTTGCTAATAACACCCAATGCCTCTTGTACCTTCACAAGTTGTGTCAAAAGGATCGTGTATGATACAAATTGGGTCTCAACAACCTAGGATCATGTTGTTAAAGATGATAGCTTCGGTCAGATAAATATGATCATGAATGAGACTTACATCATTAGAATAATTTATATATGTATACCAATATACATAGTAATAATCATTGAGTTTATTATTACTATGTATATTAATATACATACATATTCTTTTCATGAATAAATTAAATCTGATTAAATGACCTAATGGCTGATCATATATCGATCATCATCTTCCAAGTGTAAATCTGTGATCATGCATGATCCATACCCTATCGATAGAGTGTATCGACTATCTTCTTCGATTTACCATAAATCGATCATGTGTATCAATTTACCTTAATCGATAATGTATATCTATTAACTGATTCTTCAGTTTAACATGCCAATTGTGAATCAGTTGTGTTAACTGAATAGTTAACTATCAATTGTGAATCGGCATTTGTTTGTAATAACAAACGGTTTGTTAATGCCACCGATTATGAATCAGTAATTGTTTGTAATAACAAACGGTTTGTTAATGCCACCGATTATGAATCGGTATTTGCAATATTAAATGGATAGGCATATTGGTGGAGAGACATGTCTCCACACGTGTGGAGACATGTCTATCCATCGATGTGCCTCCCCATTTAGATATATAATTCACAAACAGATCGATGAAGGTAGTACAACAATCTATTAATGCAAGCCTTGGAAGATTGATCTCATTCTCAACATAGCGATATTTGTGATATAATCAACAACACTTGAAGCATTATCAAAACTTAGGAAATCAACATACTTTGTTGACATACTATCTTCCCTTTTACTTGCAGCAACCTACAAGATTCATAGGTTAGTGAGATCATCATTTGTGAGACAATAAAATTAAAAGATACCTCTATTTTATCTACTAAGAAATATAATCTACATTAACATGGTATCAAAGCAAGGTCAAGGAAGATCCGATTAGATTTGAAATAGTAGAAAAATCACATTCCTTTCTTCATAATGACAAGCGGAGTCAGATTCGAAGATCGTCTTGAAGGAGCGTCCAACTTTGTATAGTGAAACATACTTGAACCAAATGATGATGTTGAGAAAATTCAGTGGAAGAAGAACGATGGAAAAGCCATGAAAGTGATCGTGGATGTAGTTAGAGACCATATAGTTCTAGTTATTTCAAAGTATGACACAGCATACCGCATGTTCAAATCACTTGAAGACATGTATGAAATAAACAATACTAGCAGAGCTCTCACGTTGAAAAGACAACTCCATCATGTGAAGATGAATAAGGGAGAAACTTTCACATCATATTTTATGAGCATCACTGAATTGAGGGACCAACTTTCCACAATTGGTCATCTAATTGACAACAAGGAGTTAACGTTGATGGCTCTAAATGGACTCCGAACATCATGTGAATCATTTATTCAAGGAACATGTGCACGTTCAAAGCTCTCCAAGTTCGATCGGTTGAAGACAGATTGCATTCAAGAAGAATCCAGATTGATCACTAGGGGGATTGACCAAAATGTCACCAATGAAGATATTCATGTGTTGAACTCTCACTCTCACAAGAAAGGGAAGAAGAGGAACTTCGAGAGGAAGAAGGATAGGGGCACTAATAGAAAAAGGCTCTTCCAAGAAGAGCAGGGACATATCTCAAGTGCACTGTTTCAGATGTGATAAGTATGGACATTATGCCATGAAGTGTCCGGATAGGCCAAAACAACAAGCCTCCATTGTTGAAGTTGAAAAAGCTAGCGTGGAGAATGAACTCGAGAAGTTTGTCTTCTATTCGGCCTTATCAAGCCAAGTCTCAACCAGCCTCAACACCTGGGTAATTGATAGTGGAGCCTCGCGTCATATCATCAGATTTAGAGAACACCTAGATAGTATGGTGGAGAATTCTGATGAGGAAGTAACCATTGGGGACGATTCTAACTACCAGGTCAAAGAGATTGGAACCTGTACCATAAATCTGAAATCAGGCATATCTCTTCAGCTCACAGGAGTATTATTTGTGTCAGGGATAAAGAGAAATCTAGTCTCCATTTCTGCACTTGAAGACAAAGGGTATAGGATAACCTTTATGGAAGGCAAAGTTCTAGCATGGCCAAAGAACTCCACAATCAAGAAGGCTCATACTATAGGAGTTAGACATGGATGCCTTTACAAACTATGCACTACTCCCACTCAAGCCCTAATTCATGAGACTTCAAATTGAAATGAGATTTGGCACAAAAGATTAGGGCATCTCCATTTTCGTGCTCTACCTTCCATAGAGAAAATGGTGACTGGTTTGCCTAAGCTAAATCAAAATCATGAAGGAACATGCAAGGGTTGTGCCCTAGGAAAGAATACAAAAGGAACTTTCCACAATAGTGATAGCAAATCTAAAAATGTATTAGAACTAATTCATTCTGATTTATGTGGACCCATGTCTGTAACCTCTATAGGAGGATTCTTGTACTATGTAATATTTGTAGATGACTTCTCTAGGAAAACCTAGATATATTTTCTTAAATGTAAAGAGTCTGAAGAAATCCTTATGAGGTTCAAGGAATTCAAAGCTCTTGTAGAAAACATGTCAAGGAAGAAAATCAAAACATTAAGGACAGACAATGGGGGGGGAATATACTTCAGACATTTTTAAGGAGTTTTGTGTAAATACCGGGATTAGGAGGGAGTTTACTATTCCTTATAATCCCCAACAAAATGGGGTGGCAGAAAGAAAGAATAGGACCATAGTAGAAGCTGCTAGAGGTATGATGTATGATCAAAACATAGAAACTTCATTTTGGGCTGAAGCCTCTAGAACAACTGTCTACATTCAAAATAGATGCCCTCATTCACTTCTAGATAACAAAACACCTGAAGAAGCATTCACCGGCATCAAACCTGATATGTCATCTAATAATCTTCGCTTGTTTGGTCTACTTACATATACCTAAAGAAAAGAGGTCTAAGTTAGAACCCTCAGGCAGAAAAGGAATGTTTGTAGGCTATAGTGAAACATCTAAAGCCTATAGGATATGCATACCTGGCCAAAGATTAATTGAACTTAGTAGAGATGTCATCTTTGAGGAAGACATTGCTTTCAGGAAATCCAAAAGCTCTCTTGAGATAGAAGATCAAGATCCTCCTAACAATATGGAAGAGGATCATGCTCCTGAGATTCAGAGGGAGACTCTTGAAGAAATTGACAGTGAAGATCAAATTGCTCCCTTAAATGAACCCAGTAATGCAAATCGAAAGAGACCACTTTGGGCTAGGAAGATGATTCAGGAAGCCAAGAATTATACAACACCAAAGGGAACCTTCAGGGAAAGCAAGAGACCTCATAGATTCTCTAGTTATGTTGCCTTGATGAGTGAGATCATAAATTCAGAACCATCCCATGTTAAAGAAGCTCTCAATCATCAAGTGTGGAAAGATGCTATGTTAGAAGAGTATCAGTCCATTGTAAAAAATGATGTCTGGGACATCGTACCAAGGCCTAAAGAAAAATCCGTTGTATCATCAAAATGGCTCTTCAAGATCAAACATGCTGTAGATGGTAGCATTGAAAAACACAAAGCCCAGTTTGTTGCCAGAGGTTTCTCTCGGAAGGACGGAATTGATTATGAAGAGACTTTTGCCCCTGTTGCCCGATACACTTTAGTCAGAGCCATAATTGCTATTGCAACATCAAAGGGATGGAAGATCCATCAAATGGATGTGAAGATTGCATTCCTAAATGGCACGATTGAGGAGGAAGTCTATCTAGAGCAAGCTGAAGGATTTGTTATACATAAGGCTGAATCACATGTTTGTAGATTGAAGAAGGCCTTGTATGGACTCAAACAAGCCCTTGGAGCCTGGTATGAAAGGATTGATCACTACCTCTTGGGATTAGGGTTTTCCAAGAATGATGCAGATCCAAACCTTTGCTTTAAGGTAATTGATGGTGATATGTTAATTCTTATTTTATATGTTGATGACCTATTAATCACAGGAGAAGATCACCTAATTACCCAATGTAAAAAAGACTTAGCTTCAAAATTTGATATGAAGGATTTGGGTATCCTACATTACTTCCTTGGATTAGAAGTTTGGCAGCAGGCAGATGGCAGATGGCATCACTCTAAATCAGGGAAAGTATACTATTGACATTCTGAAGAGGTTTGGAATGATGGAGTGCAGACCTATGTCTACACCTATGGAAACAAATTTGCACAAATTGAAGGAAGCAACAATAGACTTAGAATTTGCAAATCCCACTCTCTACAGATAGATAATTGGATCCTTGATGTATTTGGTTAACACTAGACCTGGTATTTGTTATGCAGTGAATGCACTTAGCGAGTTTATGTGTGAACCAAAGGAGATACATCTTGTTGCAGCAAAACGCATTCTGAGATACCTTTGAGGCTCAATTGGATATGGTCTTAGATACAAACATGTAGACATAGATCTACATGGATACATTGACTTAGATTGGGCTGGAAGTGTGGTTGACAGAAAGAGCACATCAAGATGTTGCTTCAGTTTAGGATCAGCAATGATCTCATGGATCAGTAGAAAACAATCCTTAGTTGCACAGAGTTCTACAAAAGCTGAGTACATTGCAACCTCCATGGGAGCAAGAGAAGCAGTGTGGCTTAGGAAATTGCTTGTAGGACTATTTGGACAGCCCTTGAATCCTATTGTCATCCATTGTGACAACCAAAGTTGCATCAAGCTTTCAGGGAATCCAGTATGTCATGATAGATCAACACACATTGAGATTCCTTATCACTATGTTAGAAACATAGTAGAAAGGAATGTGATTCAATTGGAGTATTTTAGTACAAGTGATCAGACATCAGGCATCCTCACCAAGCCACTCTCCAAGATAAAGGTTGAACACTTTCGGGATAAACTTGGTATGGTTGAAAATGCAAATTAAATTTGAGATTGAGTCTAATTATTTTTATTTGTACTAATATTTAAAGATGTTTAATGTGTAAATTCTTTTATCGTCATGTGTGTGACTCCATGACTTCATGGGTCCCCTGTGGACATTGTTGAAAGGTGACAACTTTTCAATAATGAACATTTGTATCTAATTGATATTGTAAGGTGACGACTTAACAATGATCAATTTTACTATCATGATGGATATCATGTGACTTGATATCCGTGGACATATCATGATAGTTAATATCTCTTAGACATTATGGTAGATATCATGAGACTTGATGTCATTAAATAAGCCATAATAACTCTACAAGAGATCATCATGGTGGAGGATATTATGAATCTTAATATCCGTGGATATGCCATGATCTGATATCCATTATGGTAGGCATCATGAGACGTGATGTCAAGTGCACATACCATAAATATGGGTATTTGTGAGATATGATGAATATCATGTGACTTGATATTCTTGGTTATACCATATCTTCCTTCACAATTAATGGATCTATTGTGTTATACTCTTGGATAGATTTTATCCTCCCTAGCTAAGAGTGAGTGTTAAAGATGATAGCTTCGATCAGATAAATATGATCATGAACGAGACTTACATCATTAGAATAATTCATATATGTATACCAATATACATAGTAATAATCCATGAGTTTATTATTACTATGTATATTAATATACATACATATTCTTTTCATGAATAAATTAAATCTGATTAAATGATCTAATGGCTGATCATATATCGATCATCATCTTCCAAGTGTAAATCTGTGATCATGCATGATCCATACCCCCTCGATAGAGTGTATCGACTATCTTCTTCGATTTACCATAAATCGATCATGTGTATCGATTTACCTTAATCGATAATTTATATCGATTAACTGATCTTCAGATTATGGTACCGATTTTGAATCGGTTGTGTTAACTAAATAGTTAACTATCAATTGTGAATTGGTATTTGTTTGTAATAGCAAACGGTTTGTTAATGCCACCGATTATGAATCGGTATTTGTTTGTAATAACAAACGGTTTGTTAATGGCACCGATTATGAATCAGTATTTGCAATACTAAATGGATAGACATATCGGTGGAGAGACATGTCTCCACACGTGTGGAGACATGTCATTCCATCGATGTGCCTCCCCATTTAGTATTGTATAATTCACAAACAGATCGATGAAGGTAGTACCGCAATCTATTAGTGCAAGCCTTGGAAAATCGATCTCATTCTCAACACAGCGATATTTGTGATATAATCAGCAGCACTTGGAGCATTATCAAAACTTAGGAAATCAACATACTTTGTGGACATACTCTCTTCCCTTATACTTGCAGCAACCTGCAAGATTCATAGGTTAGTGAGATCATCATTTGTGAGACAATAAAATTAAAAGATACCTCTATTTTATCTACTAAGAATTCTAATCTACATTAACACATGTAATAAACAATTTAATAACACATTAAAATATAAGTACACATGGGATAAATAAAATTAGAAAATAAATTAAATAATCAAATTAAATTTACCTTAAACAATTTCAAATTTGAGAGAGTTCTGAAAATGCCTTGTGACATATGATGGTTTGTCACAAACATTTGGATCTTGTCACCCTCATGGTCCATAGGTTTCACCCACTCTATTTGAGTGCCAATTGCTTGCATCACCAAGTTTAGGGAGTGTATGGTGCCAAGTGTCCAAAAAATGTGTTCATACATTCCTTAACCAAAGCATGTACAGCCTTGCAATTTTTCACTCTGTCTATAATGACATGGACAACATTTTCAGGACTCGCTATCTCTATGGACTCAATGAGGATTTTAGAAATGAATTCTGCATCCTTGATTTGCCCGTCACAATCAACCACCTTCAAAAGCATTGTTTCGTTGGGGGACATTGCAATAATATTTATTAATGATCAGTTTTTGCAATCTTTCCATCCATTATAAACAAGAGACTCCTGTTTCAATCCAAGTATCTCTAATTGTTTTGAGTGACGTCTCAATAATTTTTTCTTCTCATTCCAATAAGGTGGTGTGCACCTTTTTGTATGCAAGACCTGTGAAACTGGAAGATTCACAATTGATTGCCACACCATTTCCTGCCAATATGGTGATCTCACCAAGTTGAAAGGAAGACTACGACATAAATGCAACGTGTAACTTTTTTCTCTGCAATGCCTCTAGCTTCATTTTGAAATGTCTTATCTAGCGGGCCTCTTTTGTGGGAAGAAGTGGGATCTTTTGCTTGAATAGAGGGTGTCTCCAATTAGACAGAGGGACTGTATTGAAACTTAATTCTCCACATAAAATACCACTAAGTACCTGGATCTATGAGTTTTGAGACGAGTAGCTGGATACATTTTTGCCTCTTCTTGGGCGTGCGTTTCCCCATATTCGAACAAATATGGATATGATGCAGCGCAGATACACATCAGATACCGTATCCACATGTGCCCAAAAAACCTTAAATTTCCAACCGTGCCAGATGCTGTGTGATTTGATTTTAAAAATAATTGACATAAATCTTCGTGAACATAATTTTAAAAAGCTTCAATCATGCAAATATTTTAATTTCGTTGGTATAAACAAAACCTACACCAAATGAGGAAGACAAATGAAATATTTTTCTATTTCACTGACTCACCTATCTTCCAATGCAACTCTACTATTTTTTGCATATTGTAAATTGTTAAATCAACTTATAATCATTTATATAACAATTATGTGGCTATATTACTTTTAACTAAATGAAAATCTCCTTAATTAATTAGAAAACTGTGTATGTGTATGTGTTTTTTATGAATGTCATATCCAGCCATATCCATATTGAGGGTCTTAAAAAATGGCTGTATCCGTATCTAATACGGTACCCATATCTGTACCTGTATCTGTGTCCATGCAACTTTGGTTTCAAGTGACAAACGAATAACAGAGCTGCTCAATGATGTTAACTTTTTTGTTTTTGTTTTAGGCAACATGCATAAACGGTAAGCAGCATTTCCTCTAGAGTATGTGGCATTCTGTAGCTATTCCTTGTTATCAGAAGTAGCTGAGCCATATATTACAGGGTATTTTAATAGACATTAGTTTTAAGTTTTGACCAAGACTATAATTTTGAAGCCCTTGAAAAATATTATTTGCATGGCAATTGCATGCCAATATCACTTTTAATAAAAGATTATAGTTAAATCCAGCATTGTATTTTTTCAGGTTACATTACAGGAGGCTAAAGAGACAGTGAAACTCTGGTATAATGAAAGAAAAGAAGTCTTGCAGTGGCAGGAAGAGCGTAAGCATGAAGCACAGACAAAGCAGTGTGTCTACACATTACTTGGTCGTGCCCGTCACTTGCCGTGTTTAAAATCAGCAAGTTTTGGTCAAAAGGGTCACATTGAGAGGGCTGCCATCAATACTCCTGTTCAGGTTTGTTCATCTTGTTTTCTACATTGTTGGTGTTTTTATTTGGTATATTTTATTTCTGGACACATTTGTAAGTTCATACTGTCTAAATTCTAAATTTTCAATCTGTAGGGTAGTGCAGCAGATGTGGCTATGTGTGCCATGTTAGAAATAGCTAGGAATGTCAGACTAAAGGAGCTTGGTTGGACATTACTGTTGCAGGTTGCTTATTTCTTACCCACTGTTATTTTAAAGCTTTAGTTTTTGACTAGAGCCCTAAAACTTTCAACAAACCCCAAGATGTTGAAACTGATGAATCTTATTATTGTCAGGTGCATGATGAAGTAATCTTAGAAGGACCTATAGAAACAGCCGAGGAAGCGAAGTCTTTGGTGGTTGATTGCATGTCCTATCCATTCTATGGAAAAAATATCCTCCAAGTGGACTTGGCCGTTGATGCCAAATATGCTCCAAACTGGTATGCAGCAAAGTAACTTTATCCAATGTCTATCAGCTACAGTTTTTTTGACGGCTGAATTTGAGTCATTGGTCCTGTCTTGAGCAAGACTGGAACTATCCATTCTACTTGCAAATTATGCTAAGGACTGACAACAGAGACCTCAACAGATGTACTGACATATAGAGCAAAGAATTCTGTATGCAGAGTGACGTAAGGTTTAGAGCTGTGAATGGGTACTTGACTGATGTAAATATTCATATACCGTGTAATTAGAAGAATTTTGACTGGGATTATAAGAAAAGTCAATACCAAGAATTACTTTTGATCTTGGTGATATTGAGCCATCCAGTTGTGGCCTGCAATTTCAGAAGTTGAGAAGGGTTGAAATGAAAATTTGCAGGTTTCTTTTTGATTAGCAGAAAGCAATCTTGTATTAATATATTTGAAATAAAATTTCACCAATGTCACATTGGAGGCCACTGAGATTGATTCAGAAAAAGAGAAAAAAAACAGATTATCAAAGTCAATGTTAAAAAACTGACTATAATCCAAAGCTGGCTTAAATTGCAGGGTTTTGAGCATTCTCCTGTGGCTCTTGGGCTAGAATTCCTTTGATTCCATTTTTTATTGCTTCGTTAACATCAAGTGAGTGTTGCACAATGTGGTTTAGAATAGCGTTTCTCCGAGTTTTGGGGACAGCAATCTTTTTTCTAGCTTTTGAGAATGACAAGGCGACAGTTATTAAAACAATATAAAAAAATTATATGTAAATTTTAAAATATAAATAAATAAATGAACATATCTTAACATTAAACTAAAAGATGCTGAAGTTTCAGAAATAAAACATTCTAGATGTATTAATCTATCTGTCAAATCATATCATTACATGAATTCTAATTTTATTTTCTATCGATCAACTTTATAAAGTTCAAAGGGGTTTTGGAATGGCAAGCGGCAAACACCAGAATGACAAATGTTGAAAGAAGGTATGCATGGCAGATTGATCAATAGACTCAACAATTGGAATAATCATTTGATGAAAATCTAGGAAATTGCATTGCGTTACTAGAATAGGACTCACAACTCTTGCAAGATTGCTCCAACTAATGTCAGCTGTACATTTTGGTCTTCATAAACATGTGGATAATTTGGCTTTACATCCCATGAGTTACAAGGAGATACGCGCAAGCAATAATCGCTTCCACAATTTCTCTAAATAGTGTGGATGTTGTATGCAAATTAGTTCCTCTAATAGTAGAGGAACTAGAAATCTATAAGAAACAAATGATAAATGTACGTAGTAAGGTCTATGCAGCTGCTTGCAATCAACTACATTGTTGTGAGAAAAAAGTGTAAATGTGAATCTTCACAAAACATTTTGAGGTTTATGAGTTCACAAAAAATCAATCCACTCGATTTGTCAATGAAGTTTACTTTTGACCATGCAATTTCTTAAAGATATTTGGGAGGCTATTTTGCAACATTTCATCTGAAGGGGAAATTTTTATTAAGCTACTAACATTTAAGAAGGCTATTTTGCAACATCTCTTCTTTAAGGAGAATTTTTATTAAGCTACCCTGCATATCATTTTGGGTTCAATTTATGTTGTGGACCATTTGAAGATGGCGATTTAACATGTTACAATGTCGTCGTTAAATGATACATTAAATGTGCTCATGGTACTATAAGGTGGGATCCCATCAATGTTGACCTCATTTGGGCAAGCACACTATCAATGCCTTTGTATATTTGAAGTCCAGAATTGTTGATATTATCAAATCTTATATAAAAGCTGTAATGTATCCTACATCTACCAATAAAAGATGCAATGTGCTAGACATGACCAGAATTTGTCACTAACCACAAGTTCCTCTAGCTCCTCTCCTTTCTAGATTCCTTGACTACCTTAGTAGCTCAATCTTGTGTCATGTTGTTGGGGCCTCTACAACTCATTTATCTTCAACAATAAAATAAAGGAAGATGTAAATGTAGTGTACTTAATTTGATCCAAACGTTGGGAATTCGAAAGAAGATATGAATGAGATATTGATTGTAATGCAATTAGTAATTGTTTCAACAAACAAATGGATTAACAATTACTATATATTTAAATTGAGAAGTCATACAATTTGACAAACTTTATAAAAGAGATGCCTATATTTTACTCTGTCTTATTGATTTTGAAATTAATCATTTATTTATTTTACAAATTAAATGAGGAAGTTTAGAAAAAAATTTGAAGAATTGGTCTAATTGAAAATTGAAGTTGCAAGATTTTTGTCATCTTTGAAAATTGAATGGAATTGTTGGATGAGGATAGATTAGCTAAAAACAAAGGTCCATATATCCTAGATGGCATTGAAATTCACATCATCGATTGGCAGCCCAATTTCAATCCCCGGACATGTCTTGCCGGATAGCAAGGTATGGATAAGATTGTATAATTGTCCCTCGGATTATTGGCACATTGATGTTATTAAGGACATATGCAAAAACCTTGGTACCTTTGTATCGGCTAATGATATCTTGGAAGATAAACTATGGGGAAGCTTTCTCAGAATTTGTATTAGCATAAATCAAATCAACAAGATCCCTGACGAAGTTAGAATTATTGGGGTTGGAAAGATCTGGATTCAAAAGATTGACAGGGAAGATCAGCTGCATATTTGTCCTAAATGCTTCTCCTTGGATCATACCGGTATTAGTTGTGATGTCTCGACTACGATACAACTAAATTATTTGTATGCAATCTCCTATTGAGGATAAACTGCAACCGGAACCTCTCATTACCGATGACATCGGTGATGCCCTTTGCGACAATTCTCTTGAGAAGGAGAATGTTACGCTAACAGAGGCAACCCCTTTGATCATAGTCCCCCCCTCCTCTGGTCAAAGCGAGAGCCAACAAGATCTTCTCACACTGTTGGAGAAGACCAAATCCCTACAGGCAGACATTGAATCCAAAATTGCGGACTCTCTTCCACCCTCCCCCTTTGTGCCTAGGAATCAATTGGCAATTGAAGACGAAAATCCACTCTCTTAAGATATGGAGAATGACACCATAGGGGTGCTGGGAGGGCAGACTCGCTCTTCGATAGGTATTGAACTAGAAGATGGCGAAATTGAAACCTCCTCCTCGGAGGGGGAGGACGACTTTGAACCTGACTCAGAGCTTATAATGGAAAGTTCCTTAAAAGGTTTTGGAAAATCATATTCGACTATTGATAAACCAAATTTTAAACCAAAAGGTGTGCGGGGGCGCAAGTCCAAAAAAGTCATGCTAGTAGTAGCTGGTGTTGCCTGTGGTCAAACCAAACTTAATTTAGGGAAGGGAAATGCCCTTCCCCAGGAGTCATGAGACTCATATCTTGGAACGCCAGGGGCATTGGGGCGTCAATGCCCGTGACAAATGGCGCTTGATTAAGCGCCAGATTGACGACACCAAAGGAGATATTTGGCTACTATAGGAAACTAAATGGAGCAAGGTTGAGATTGAGGCCAAAATGAGAGTTTGGAAACAATGGAATGGGTTTTTTAGGCAATCAGATGGAGCTTCCGGTGGCTTGGGAATTATTTGGAACCCCATGAATGTTAAGATCTCACTTGTGGGAGAAGATAAGTATTGGCAACATTGCTTGGTCACTATTCTTTGATGAAATGAGAACTTCAATCTCTTCAATGTGTTCGGACCTTCTTCTGCTGGTGATAAGCGGGCTCTGTGGGATCTCCTATCCGTTAAGCTAAACAATATTACCGATGGTAGTTGTGTGGTAGCTGGGGATTTTAATGCGATCCTTTCTGGCACTGAGAAAAGTGGGGGTATTCAAAGGACTGGTACGTCCCAAAAAGACTTCTTGGACTTTGTTGAGAAGAATCACCTCTTAGACATTGTTCCGAAAAATGGAATTTTCACATGGTCGAACCGAAGATTGGGCTTCACTAATATTGCTGAACGGCTTGACCGGTTCCGTGTTTCTGGTGATTGGCTAGGCCAAAATCTAGCCTTCGAATCATCGATTCTATCACTCACTGGATCTGATCACTACCCAATCTGTCTGGAGGTCGCCTTAGCTCAAGAAGAGGGAGGTACTCTGTTCCGGTTTGAGAAAATGTGGCTCAGATTGGTTGAACTACATGATCTTATAGTGGTTTGGTGGAATGAGCCGATATTAGGAATCATTCGAGACTTCTCATTCTCAATAAAAAACTCAAGTATGTTAAGGTTAAGATCAAGGAATGGAATAATAACCACTTCAAGAATATTCATATGGAGGAATTAAGAATTAAGGCTGAACTAGCAGAATTAACCAACTCTGTTACGTCTTCAGGAATGACTGAGGAGCCATTCATCAAAGAAAATTCTCTCAAATTTGACCTAAATGAAATCCTTAGATGTGAGGAAATCCACTGGCGGCAAAAATCAAGGGAGTTATGGTTGAAGGAGATAAAAACACCAAATTCTTCCATCGGTTGGCCATTGCCAATCGAAACAGAAACAAAATATTGGAGATTATGAGATAAGATGGAGTCACTATCAGGAATTACGAGGACATTGCGTAGGTAGCTGTAAGATTCTTTGACTCTCTGCTGAATGGTGACCATCAGATCGATCATGAAGCAAGAGCCAGATAACTAAACTCAATCCCATCCATCATTTCTGCTAATCAAAATACAACTCTCTGTACGCCCATTTCTATTTATAAAGTAAGGAAAACCACCCTCCAGTTGAAACCGGATAAGACTCCTGGTCTGAATGGCTTCCCTGCCGCGTTCTTCCATCATTACTAGGATATTATTACTCGAGATTTACACCTTGCTGTAGAAGAATCAAGAAAGAAGACGACTATGTTAGGGGCCATCAATCACACCTTTTTGACTCTAATTCCGAAGAAGTAGAGCCCACAACAGATGAGTGACTTCAGGCCTATCGCTTTATGCAATACTGTATATAAGATTGTAACAAAGATCATAGCTAACAGATTGAAGCCCCTCCTTAAGCACATCATATCAGAGGAACAAAGTGGGTTTGCCCCTGGAAGATCCATTGTAGAAGGTATCATTGTTGCTCATGAAACACTCCACACAGCCAGGAAAACCAAGGACTCTTGTATGATTTTAAAATTGGACATCCTGAAAGCTTATGACATGGTGGACAGAGATTTCTTATTTGATGTTCTCAATAAATTTGGCTTCTGCAAGGAATGGCTCACTTGGGTCATGAGTTGTCTCTCTTCCCCCAAATTCTCTCTTCTGGTCAACGGTTCATCCCATAGTTTCTTCTCTTCGACAATAGGTATTAGACAAGGTGATCCATTATCACCCTTTTTGTTTATCATAATGGTTGAAGCTTTAGGTCGATCCATAAGAGCTCTCCAACAAGATGGTCGTTGGGTTGGAGTTAATGTGGCAACGGGGGTTGAAGAACGACTCATCTTCAATTTGCTGATGACACCATTCTATTTGGATCGGCTTGTAGGTGGGAAGCCAGATCAATCAAAACTCGCCTTGATGATTATTGTTTGGCTTTTGGACAGAAAATCAACTGGCACAAATCTGAAGTGTTTTTTGTCAACACCTCGCTCAACTTGCAAACGGTATTATCAAGGATTCTCAATCTCCGAGTTGCTAATTTCCCTGGGAAATTTCTTGGTACCCCACTCTTCATTGGTAGTAACAGAGCTCACTACTGGAAGCACCTCATTGATAAGTGCAAATCCAAGCTTGCAACTTGGAAAGGCAAGTGGTTATCTTCTGCTGGGAAACTCACTATGATAAAGTCGGTCCTTTCAGCGCTACCAGTTTTTGCCATGGCTTGCCTACGATTACCGGTGGCAGTTGAAGATGAATTGATTTCTCTAATGAGAAATTTCCTTTGGAATGGGTCGGATGATAAAGGTAAATTTCCCCTGATAGCTTGGAAAAAGATCTGTCAACCAAAAATGGCAGGTGGTGCCGGTATTCGCCAAATATCAATTATGAATTTAGCAATGGGTGCTAAGTTGGTTTGGGAAATCTGTAACGGCGGGAAGCAAAAATGGGCAAGGCTCTTGAAACATAAATATCTGGACTCCCTAGTGTTTGCCCTCTCGGGTGAATAGCTTAAGACATAAGGGACATAACGCAGAATAATGTCGTAAATAGCAGACAAAGTCTATCAGATGTTCTATTCCTCAGTAAGTGTCTTTTACAAGTTACATTCCAGAGTATAAAAGGGTACCGAGGGGGTGCGAGCGCCAACCGTTGCACCGCAACTTCCACCCCTCTGTTGCCAACTAACCAAAACAATTACACATAATTAACTAATGTTATTCCCGTGTACAATAATGCCTCCAACATCATCCCCCTCAAAAAGAAAAGTCGTCTCCAGGCGACTTACAAAGATGGAGATAATGCAACCTATACAAGATATCTGAAAGACTAGGGAGGGGGCTGAGAAAGCGTCCCTGAAGTAGAAGTGTGAGATGGCGGTGTCTGGGTCGCCAAGCGGGCACGAAGCTCATACACTTGCTGAGTGCGTGTTGCCTCCAGTAACTCCTCTTTGGTATCCACTGCCTCCGTCGCGCAGGCCAACCGTGTCTGCTCGGCTGCCAGGCGGCCCTCTACCTCGGCCTTCGCTGTCCGGATCTCAGCCGTCTCTGTGCGGGCCACCTCTAGCTGTACCAACAACTGCGCCCTCTCGGCTGCCCATGAGGCCTGCTGACTGGCCACCTCGCTCTCCAACGCTACTGGGGAAGCTCCCTGACTGCAGACTCCTGCTGTGTGTGCCTCAATGTATAATAGGCATCCCGATAGACCTGCTCGATCTCGCAGACAACTGCTGTCACCCGACTCTCCACAACGGGCTGATGTAGCCTCCAAGCCTGGAGCATCTCCTCTGTCTCCGTAGTCGGCCACCCCCGAGACTTAAAGCAGGTAGCAAAGGCTGTCGGACAGCCCACCCGCATAAACTGGAGGACCTGCTCTAGCTCCACCACCACCTGCTGCAATGCTTACGTCTGGGTGGCGGCCACTACCCGCCTACCCGTCGTTACCATATCAGCCATGTCAGCGAGATAAGTCTCAACATCCTCTCCCATCTGTGCCGAAGACTGGGAAATCCCTGGTGGAACGGTCACTACTGTATCCTGCTGCGAAGGTACTGCCTCCGCCATCGAAGGTGCACCATCTCCTGGTGCCTGCCCAGAGGCGACCTCCCCTGCCTCGTGCCCAACTGTGAGTCCATGTGCCTCCCCTGACGAGTCATCCAAGTGGACTACCTCCGCTCCAGTCTCTCGACACGGTGAGAATACAACAGCTCCCTCCGGCTGTGCCAGTGTCATCTGAAACCGCTGTGTGAGCCAGCTCTGCATAGCCTCGAGGTCAGCACGCATCTCTGTGACCGGGGGATGGGTCGCTGTCGTCGGCTCCTCCAACAACGAAGCAGAAACAGTCACCACAGCATCACTGCCCACGACCTCCAACCGCACGTGAGGCTCGATATCCTCCACCTCCGTCGGCCCCTGCGCGACCACTACCCGGTGTGGTGACTCCTCCGTCCCTGACTCTGCCATGTCCTCGGTAAGTGCCGTTGTGGTTGGGCCCGACGGTGCTCCCTGTTGCTCGTGCTGGAGGGGACCAAGTGTAACAGGCATATGACTCTGCCCGAAGGCCGGAATACCGGTGTCGCCTACTCCAGATGCTGGTGCAGTTGTGCCCATCGGTAACAGAGGTGGGGCAAACCGGACTCGTACAGGCTCCTCCGTTGCCTGACTGCTATCGTCCTCCTCATCTTCCTCCTCCGAATCCTCCGTGCTGCTGGACTCCCTCCCGCTATCAGGTTCCCCTGAGGCCGAGGCCCTATCCACCGCCCGTTTCCACTTCGCGGAAGAGTGCCCAATGTCCAAGTGCCTCCAATACATTATTGGAGGCTCTCCCGCTGCCAACGGTCCCTGTGGCCGTACCTCCAACTCGTCCTCCGACACTACTTCCCGCGTGGCCTCCAGGAATAACCCTATAGCATAATAAGGCATATAGAATGTGCGATGCTGGAGCATCAGAAACTCATACATACGCTCTGCCAGTAGCGCTGCCCAGTCATATACGATGCCATTCATCAACCCATTCATCAGCATAATCTGAGGGAGGGCAATGTTCGACGCCCTGCCCGACCCTGTCAATCTGCTCTTAATAACATCCATGATGCACCTCCAGTGGCCCTCCGCAACAAAAGTCTTGCGGATTCCGCGACTCTTCATGGCTCTAGCCACATTGTCCAACTCTGCTGTAGTCAAATTCCGGGAGACTAATTTAATCCACCGCTTCTTCTCCTCCTGTGTCATCTTCTTGGCCTTCAAGTCTATTTTCTTGCCCTGGCTGCCCGGAATGCCGAATACCCTCATGAAATCCCTTGCTTTGAAGGATATAGTGACATCCCTCCGGAGGTATTCAAACGTGCTGGTGCATGTATGCCTGTCGAAGGTGTCCACCATGAAGCGTAGGGCACCCTCGTACTCCCAGATAGAGAACACGGGCATCCGAATAGCCCACTCTACTTGTGCCTTCCAGAGGTTTTGCTTTACCAGGTCATTATCGGGGGTGTCCTGCCACCATTTTCGGCATTCTAATCCATTCAGGCCCTCGAAAGTAACATTCTGTGGCGTCACTGTGTTTTTCGCACTTGCGACAACCTGTGGTGCTTTCTGTTTTTGTTTTTGCCGGGCGTTGGCATCCATGGTGCCGCCTGCAACACGTACTCCTGAAGCTAAGATCCTGATATTGCTACCTCTATCCTTCTGGCTGCTACTGGAAGAAGCGTGCAGCTATTTCTTCCAACTCCTCTTCCCGGCTGAATCCATCGATCTCCCTATAACTGATTTGTTTAGAAAAATCCACCCTTCGTAACAGCCCTCTGTTTTGGCTGTCGCCGTGTGGCTGCTTGGTCTACCTGTGGCTCTTATTCCTCCCTTTGCGCCTGCTGTGCGTAACCCTTGCTGTTTGGTCTACCTGTGGCTGCGTGGGATTGTGCAGACTTGGTTTGGCTGTGCGCTACTTGGTGGTCGTGCGGTACGTGGCGCCTTTCCCTTTTCCCTTGGCGTTGCGTGGTGTGCCTTCGGTGATGTGCGTCTTCTTTCTTTCCTTGGCGTCGCGTGGTGGCGTGGTGGTGCGGGGTTCGACGTTTTCTTTCCTTCCTCGGTGGTGTGCGGGGTTTGGCGTCTTTCTTCCTTCCTCGGCGGTGTGCGGGGTTTGACGTCTTCCTTCCTTCGTCGTGGTGTCTCCTTCGGTGTGCGGCGTTTTAACCTTGCGGCGCTTTATGTTTTTCGCGGCCTTCGGTGGCTTCCACCACACGGTGGTGCCACCGTCGGTGGTTCCACTGCACGATGGCTCCACCGTCGGTGGCTCCGCCGCACGATGGTTCCACCGTCGGTGGTTCCACCGCACGGTGGCTCCACCGTCGGTGGTTTCACCGTCGGTGATGCCACCTTCGGTGGGCCCACCGTACGGTGGCCCCTTTTTTTTTTCTCTTTTTTTTTTTTTCCAATTTTTCTTTTATATATGTATTTTTTTCAAATTTTCTTTTATTTTTTTATTTTTTTATTTTTTTCAAGTTTTTCAAATTTTTAGCGGTTGACTGACTGGGGGGGGTCCCAGTTCCCTCCGTTCGTGATAGATCTTCAGTTTCGACCCGTTGACTGCGTCTGGTATTTTCTTTCTGTTCAGCGTCCACAACTTTATCGCCCCGTTCGTATTGACCTCACGTATCCGGAAGGGCCCTAACCATCAGACTTTGAATTTCCCCGGTTTAATTTCGTTCCTCCCGTTGAATTTTAACACCAGCTGTCCGGGAGTAAAATTCATTCGCCAGAGATGCTTGTCGTGCCACACCTTCCGTCTTTGCTGGGCTGTTTCTGTCGCCCACTGAGCCATCATCCTTCGCTCGTCCAATTTGTTCAACGCGTACAGCCTCTCCCTTAGGCTTTCCATGTCGCCAAGGCGATTATCGATGGCAATCCGCAGACTCGGTACCATGAATTCAACTGGCACCACGGCTTCTTGTCCATACATTAGCTGGAAAGGAGTCTGTCCAGTAGTTACTTTGTAGGTCGTTCGGTATGCCCAAAGTACTGACGGTAGGCGCTCCTCCCAGTCATCCTTCTCCACTCCGCAAGACTTATATATCACTGACATTATTATTTTATTTGTGGCCTCCGCCTGGCCATTGGCACGTGGGTAGTACGGACTTGAAAATGAGTGAAAAATCTTGAAGTCTGATGTCAACCGGTGTATGACATGGTTCATGAAGTGGCCTCCCCGATCACTAGTCAACTGAATAGGTATACCATATCGCGTAATGATTTGTTCATAAATAAACTTCGCTATGCTTACTGCCGAATTATCCTAGAGGGCCCTTGTCTCCACCCACTTGGTCAAGTATTTTGTCGCAACTATAATGTATCGGCACCGTCGTGTGCGGCTGGCCTTAAGAGGACCCACAAAGTTGAGTCCCCATCGCTCAAAGAGTTCTTGTGCATGCGACGGGTTGAGGGGCATGAAGTCCCGCTTCAGAGGTTTGCCCGCCCGTTGGCAAGTGTCGCACCTCACGACCCACTCCCTGGCGTCGTGATATACCGTTGGCCACCATAGTCCTGCGAGAAGCACCTTTCGGGTTGTGGTGTCTGGACCCATGTGTCCACCTGCGGGCCCTTCATGTGCCTCCCTTAATACACTCGAGACTTCTTCCTCCATGACACAACGCCTTAATATCTGGTCCGACCCCATCTTGTAAAGTAACCCGTTGATGAGCGAAAAAGTCCTGCTCCTTAATGCAAGCTTTCTTCGTTCCCCTGGAGGCATACCCTCCGGAAATCAGGACGTTGATAGGTACTCTCCAATCTTCTTGTACCACGAAGGGAGCACGGCTATTTGGAACAAGTGTGCATCTGGGAAATCATCATTTACTCCCTCTGGAGGTTCCCCCGACTTAATCCGGGATAGCTGGTCGGCTATGACATGGCGTCGCCCTGGTCTTACCACAATTAAAAATGTGAACTCCTGTAGTAGCAATAGCCAACGACTTATCCTCCCCTGGATAATGGGCTTGTTTACTAAATACATGAGTGCCTGGTGATCTACGTAAAAGTTGAATGGTGTGGCCAGGAGATAATGACGAAATTTCTGTACGGCATAGACCATACCGAGTGCTTCATGTTCTGTGGTACTGTAGTTCTTTTCCGCCTTCAAGAGCAACCTGCTGGCAAAATAAACGGGGTGGTCCAGCCCGTGTCCTCCTACTTGGGCTAATGTAGCCCCGATGGCATAGTTTGAGGCATCTACGTGAACGTGGAATTCCCTATCCCAGTTCGGGTATGCCAGTATGGGCGCTGCCATCAACCTTGTCTTCAGCTCTTCGAAGGCCTTGCTCTGTGGCTCTGCCCAAATGTATGGTTCCCCTTTCCTTGTCAACTTATCCAATGGGTGGGACACCTCAGCGAAGTTCTTGATGAACCTCCTGTAGTACCCCACATGACCAAGGAAGGACTTTACCCCTGTGACATCCGTCGGAGGTTCCATTTCTACTATTACCCGAATCTTGTCCGGGTCCGTTTTCAATCCTTCTCTACACACAATGTGGCCCAGCAATCTTCCCTGTGGTACCATGAATCTACATTTCTTCGGGTTGAGGGCCAACTGTGCCCTCCGACACCTCTCCAGGCATTCTCCAAGAGTTTTTAAGTGGATGTCCTGTTCGCTGTAAATAGACCAATCATCCAGGAATGCTTTGAAGTTCCTCACTGACATCTTGTCGAAGATGTGCAAGATGATGCGCTGAAAGGTGGCAGGCGCGTTGCATAGACCGAAGGGCATTCGGTTGTATGCGTACACACCGTCCTCCACCACGAAAGTTGTTTTCAACCTATCTTCCTCCGCGATGGATATCTGGTTGTAACCAGAGAATCCATCCATGAAGGAATAGATTTCATGTCCAGCTACTTCCTCCAAGATGTTGTCTGTGAAGGGTATGGGAAACGGGTCTTTAACAGTGACAGCGTTTAGGCACCAGAAGTCTACACAGATCCGGATCTGATTGGCCTCTTTCTTGAGGGAAATCACAATGGGGGACACCCATTCGCTTGTCTGTACTCTGAAGATTATGCCTGCTTCCAACATCCGGTCAATTTCGTCGTTCACCCGTACAACATAATTTTTGTTCATTCGGTACAGCCGCTTCCTCACTGGCTGGGCTCCTGGTACCAACATTATTCGGTGCACACATAGCTCTGGGGGCACGCCCTTCAAGTCCTTGTATGTCCATGCAAAGACATCCTTGTATTCCAGGAAAATTTTGAAGGCTGCGGCCTTCAACACTGGATTCCAATCATCTCCGACCAGGATGATCTTGGGGTCACTTGTCTCCCCGAGATTCATTTCCTTTAACGTGGCTTCCTGATACTTAATAGGCTCCCCCTTCAGGAATTGGTGTGCCGGTGTCTCATTCACTGCTGCCTCCCCTTCCTTATACTAGCCATATTCTGGGGGAAATATATCTGGTTCTTCTTCGATGCTCAATACGTTGCACGATGGTGTAAATAGTTCATAATCTCCCATTTGCCAATGGAAGAGGCCATTCAAGGAGTCCCCATCGTCCCCTGAGCATGCCTCTAGTTCTAACACCCCTTCATCACTGGGCTCCATGCGGCATCTATTTCCACCCTCCGCTAACTGGTGTCCCTCGGACTCCGAGTCGGAGGAAGAGGCTAACTCCTCGCTCACCATCTGCGTACGGAGGTCGATTACGTACTTCCTCCTGACGTTTTCCAAAGAAAGGGTATTCCGCTTCCAGTTATGATTCGCTTTTGCTGCAATGAGCCACCCCCGCCCTAGGATGGCGTCATATCTTTTCTGCTTTAAGGGGATTACCACAAAGTCTAGCACAAATGGTTGCGTGCCGACCATCACCTGCTGGCCCATGAGGGTACCAATGGGTCTAATCCCATGTTGGTCTGCCCCTAGTAGGTTGAACGTAGGGGGCCACAATGTAGGCTTTCCCAACTTTTTCCATGTCGCTTCTGGGAGTACATTTACTCCTGACCCTCCGTCCACAATCGTGTCTGTTAGGGTGGTCCCTAGTATACCCATTTCTACCACCGCCGGGTGGCGTCCGCTATTGACTACCAACAACATGGGGTCGATCGCGGGGCTCGCTACCTCCCTAAACGCGGGGTTGGTTGTGGGGCGCACGACCTCCTTCGTTTTTACTTGTGGGGGTACAGAGTTTAAAATAGCCGTTTTTAGCTGCGGCATACTCTCCAGGAGGTCTTGAATTTTCACCGGTACCTCTACCTGCAAGATTTGTCGTAAGATTTCCTCTTCTCCCTTCGTCCGTGGTGGACTTGCTGTCTGGTGACTGTTTTGTCCTTGTGCGGCCATTTCTTTTGTGATCTCGTCTCTGGCCTCCCATACTCTCTCGGTCTCTGTGTGGGGATTTGGGTAGGCAATCTTTTTAGCCTGCGCCTTTGTGATTGCCAATACTTTTGCCTTCGTAGGTTCTATGTTTAGAAGGTGTACACCAGGTTTCGGGCAATTTGCGTCCTCGTGGTCGCCTGGCCCGCACCATCGGCAGAGGTGCTGAGTGTTGGCTTCCTTCGTACAATCACAGGCGAAGTGTCCCCACTGATTGCAGGCCCTACATTGAATCATCGTCCGACCCTTGGCATCGTACTGGATCCGGTTTTTGTTGTTGTTATTGTTATTGTTTCTTCCGCCGCCGCCACGTCTCTTATCCCGGTATCCTCCAGATGATGCCGTTGTGTTAGTCTGCTGGCCCGTACCCGCTGGTGCAGATGTTATGGCCTGCTCTGTGAACAACACCTGGTTCGGGCTTCGGGTTTTCATATTGTATGGGCACTCCTTGGTGGAGTGTCCCATCATTTGGCAAATCTCACAGAATGCCTTCTTCGGGCAAGTACCCTTTGTGTGTCCATCACTCATGCAGTCTCTACACCATACTTCAGTTTCTTCCGTCTTACTTGTACTCCCTTTCATGGCCTTGAATTCTCTCAGCATTCGTTCCATGTCCTTCTGGAGCGCATGTACCTTTTTACCCGATTCGCTACTGCTACTACTCTCTCTGTCAGAATCTTCATCATCGTCAGATGAAGATCTATTACTTTTCTTCTTTCTTGATGTTTTGTACTCGCTTTCCAGATCCATTGCCCTGTTATAGGCGTCGTCATATGACGTCGGGGGTACAATCTTCATTTTTTTCCGTAGGGAGGATTTCAATCCTTCCACGAACCATCGTTTTTTTAAGCCCTCAGCCGGCTGGCTCTCCATTTTACCCAAGAGTTCTTTCAGCCTCCGACTGTATGCTCGTACTGTCTCCTTAGTACCTTGCTTGGTACTATATATCTCTGTCACAATTTCGTTGTCATCACGAAGCAATCGGAACTCCTCCGTGAATTCCTTCTGTAGGGTAGCCCATGTGGCCACTTTTTGCTTATCTATATCGGAGTACCAATCTATGGCGACTCCTCGTAACATGGCTGGGAACTGCTGTACCCAGTCATCGTGGTCTGTTACTCCGTTGGCGGACCAAATGGTCTCACATGTACGACAGTGCCATAAGGGGTCTTCCTTGCCGTCCCCTGTGAACTTTGGTAACTTTTGTTTGCTCGCCATCCCTGGTCGTCTTCCTAGAGGCAGTTGTGTCTGTGTCTGTGGCCCTGCGCTGCTACCTCCGGTAGTGTTGGTGGTGTGTCCTGGAGGTACGGTGTTTTGCCTGTCGCGTGTGGCCCCTACACCCGTACTGTTGCCCTCCCCTTCATTCTAACACGCTCCTACTCCTGCTTCCCGTTGGTGATCTTCACTCCGTGGCGTGAGGGATAAGTTCCTAAACTGATCCCAAGTCTCCTCGACTAGATTTCGCCGTAACCTTGTTTCTTCTAAAAATTCTTCGTGGCTCCGCATCCTACGATGATCTAGCGACGCGTAGAAATTTCCGTCGGCCTCTGCACCTTCCGTGACACCTCCTTGGTTCCCCTCGGGCCCCCCTTCGGCAGGTTGTCCTTCGGCAAGTTGCCTTAGCCTCCGTCTACGTTCTACTTGCTGGTCCAGAATCAAAGCCCTCTGCGCGGCCTCCCACTCATTCGTTTCTGGTTTTCTATTTCTATCTTTATTCAAGAGGTTTGGCATTAATTGTCGCACATTTCCATAACTCTCAAATCTTTTAATCAAAACATGTCTTTATTAATTCATCTGCCCAAGTACAACTCGTGTCAATGACACTTTTATTTGAAAATAAGAAGTTCACAGTTCAATTCCCTCATCGCCTGTCTCCATCTCTTTCCGTGTCTTGTCGGCTGTTCTCTTCGTAGTGTTGCAGGATTTGTTGTCGTCGCTCTTCCTGGGCAATCTCCTCCAGGTGGGCCTGATGTGCCAGCGATGCCTGTGCAAGCAACTGGGGGAGGTGGTTCATCAACCGGTTTACTGCCGTGCTAACCTCCAGCGCTGTCCACACGACACTTGGTGGGATTTCTGCCTCCGCTGCTTCTCGTCGAACGTATGTTTGAATGGCTACCTGGAGCAAAATCGAAAATTCTCGCGTTGCCGTGTCTTCTCCTGTGTAAAGTTCTGTCTGCGCGTCGTCGACCTCCGGGTTTACTTCACCAACGGGTAGGCCCATTGTGTCTGTGCGCCATCCGTGTCTTCCATTCCCGAGTTCGTCTAGCCAGCGACGCCAAATGTTTGCCCTCTCAGGTGAATAGTTTAAGACATAAGGGACATAACGCAAAATAGTGCCATAAATAGCAGACAAAGTCTATCAGATGTTCTATTCCTCAGTAAGTGTCTTTTACAAGTTACATTCCGAAGTATAAAAGGGTACCGAGGGGGTGCAAGCGCCAACCGTCGCACCGCAACTTCCACCCCTCGGTTGCCAACTAACCAAAACAATTACACATAATTAACTAATGTTATTCCCGTGTACAATAATGCCGCCAACACCTAGAACCTAAGCGGATTCTGACTATCAACAACCCTCCCAGGGGTTCGGCTATCTGGAATTTCATTTTGGACAGCAAGGAAATCATAAGCGATCAGGTTACCTGGGAGGTCAAGAATGGCAGGGATGCCTCCTTTTGGTTTGATTCTTGGTTAAGTGAAGCTGCCCTTTGTCACAACCCCTCTCTACATCCTGTTATGGAGGAAATTAGTCGTCTCTGGGGGCATAATATCTGTGATTATGGTTATTCAATCCTAGAAAATGGTATTTCTAAATGGAAATGGAACTCCTTGGACGAGCTGGACTTGGATCAGTTTTAGAAGGACTTATTTACTGACATTCTCTACAAAAGGATTATTTTCCCTTCCCTTGATAAGGATATTATTAGGTGGTGCAGCTCCTCTGATGGAAAATACAAGGTATGCTTTGGCTATAAGCTGAAAGAAGCGGCTATAGAGAAAAAAGACTGGCCTGTTAATCTATTTTGGCATCAACACCTCCTTCCCAAAGCGGGTTCCTTTGCTTGGTTGGCCTGCCAGAGGAAAATCTTAACTCAAGAAAGGCTCCATTCAATGGGTATCAATGGACCCAGCAGATGTCCTTTATGTCTAGATCAGGAAGAGACTGTAGATCATCTTCTTCTCCATTGCAAATTCTCCAGTCACTGTTGGTAGTATTTCATGGGAAAACTGAAAAAATTCAGCCCCTTCCCAGTAGGGTTGGACAAATGGTTTTTGCAATGGCCTAAACCGGTAGGAAAGGCGGTTTTTTCTAATTTTCTCTTCATCCTCCCATCACTTCTGATTTGGGAAATTTGGAAAGAAAGGAACCACAGAATCTTCCAGGGTAAAGATATGGCCACTCAGTCTCTTTGTGCGAAAAATTGAGAACCACTTGACTAAGCTCCTAAATGTGGCGGCCCAATCCAAAACACTTGAGAAAAATTTGTTCACGGACTGGGATTGTAAGATTAAGATGGCTCTTCCAAACCTACTCATCCCTCCAATTTTCGGTCTAGGCTCTCTGGTGGATCAGACCAATCCAAGAGCAGGGGTGATTTGGGATGCACCAGCGGTTGGGTGGAACAAGGTAAACTTTGATGGTGCTTCTACAGGCAATCCAGGCCAAAGTGGTATTGGTTGCATTTTGAGGGACTCTGATGGTCTCTGTATAAAAGAAATCTCTGAAAAGATTGGAGTGGCTACTAATAATGAAGCAGAATTCAGAGCGACATTAAGAGGTCTTTAGCTAGGGAAGGAGCTTGGGGTACAAAAAATTCATTTGGAGGGTGACTCATTAAATGTCATTAGCACGATCCACTGCAATAGCACCCCTTGTTGGCGCCTTAACCAGTGGCTTCAACCGTTCCTGGTGCTACTAGCTACCTTTGATGAATTTCAGGTTAGCGATATCTACAAAGAAGGAAATGGTGAAGTCGATAGACTTTCTAAATTGGCTATAACCGTTAGTGACCCCCCTGAAGATCCATTGATGATGTTTTTTGTTGGGCCGATTGACATGCTCTCTTCACTCAGGTTGGGTCCTTTGAAATATGGCACGTGCCGGTGGGTCTCCTGATAGGTGCGTGCTCTCCGTTTCCAGCTGCCCCTTCCGGTTGTGGAGCAAACTGGTGCTCTGCTCCTCGGTAGCCGCGATTCCCCCTCTCCACCCTTTGGTCTTGTTGTCAGTGGAAAGATCGACCGACTGTCTTATTAACCAGTTAAGGTCTCCTCTTATCATCGTGATGTGACGCATTGCCGACACTATTGATTAGTGCCAGCTTTTGGCTCGTGGCTATTAAATACAAGTGCACTTGAGTATCCAGTTACAACTGTATCCTTTCAAGATTTGTTATGATCACTTGATGCTTAAAGTCGATTGACATCAAGTTGAGGAGTTTTGGAGCAGATGGCTAGTCAGATACCGGCAGCTCACGCATGTGGGCATTTATTGGAGACGCAGGTGCAGGGTGCGGTATTCTTTGGTTCTATTCCTTGCTATTTAATAAAGGAATACCCCTTCTTTCCACCATATTTTGCTTTCCTCTCTTGGAAACTTGGTATGGAGACCCCAATCCTCCTCGAAGCTACTAGTCGACAGATGGCTTTCTTGGGTGAAATCACAGACAGGCGTATACAAGAGGTCCTTTTCTCTCGACATCCTCTCATTCTCCACAGCTTAAAGAGGATCCTGGGAAAGGAATTTCTTATGGCTTACCACAGGTACATAGCCAATGCTGATATTCCAGCCTTTTTTCTTGCAATATTAATCTACATGGGGACTAGTAAGCAGTAAGCAAAACTGCTAACCCAGATGATGTTCAAGCACGACCTGTTGGGGGAAATAGATGCTGTATTGGACAATATTGATACTAATCTCAGAATTCCGCTTCCCCAAAACTACTATATGTCACTTAGCAACGGAGCGGAGGTGAAGAAGCTCGTGATTGTTAATTCTTTGGATTTTGAATCCTTCCAAGCAACTTGGCCTGTCATCTCTAGGAACATTGAGTTCCTTGTGAAAGCGGCTGGTATACAAAGCGGTTTCACGTCGAATTGGAGGGCAATATTTCTCTGTGGTGAAGATCTAGCGGTGACTGATGACCTCAGGATCCTTGAGAATGGTGAGTGGATGGAAACGACTGGGGGTTTGGGAAGGTGAAGTATGGTATCCAAACGACTACCGACTCCCTAAGGAGAAGGCAGAATCGACAATTCATTTGAATCGTGGCCCTGAATGTCCCATTGTCTTAGATGTGGCTAATGCACTTGTGGATGATGCTTCTGATGGCTCTTTGTGACTCCGGTCGACTCTAAGCCCTCTGGTCTCTCTGCCTTTTGAGATTGTCTGTTTTTGTCTTATGACCTCTGTGTCCTTAAGAGGTCAGTATATTGTTGTCCCCATCCAGTCCTGTGTTGATTTCTCTTTTCCATGGATTAGAGCTATGGTAGGGGGTTTTCTTCCTAATTCTTTCCCCCTACCGCTCCTATTGAATCATGCCTTGTATTCTCCTTCTTGTTTAATACAAGGGTGCTGCCCCTTTGTAGCTATTTACTTATTAAAAAAAAAAAATTGTTTCAACAAACAAATGTATTAACAATTACTATATATTTAAATTGAGAAGTCATACAATTTGACAAACTTTATAAAAGAGATGCCTATATTCTACTCTGTCTTATTGATTTTGAAATTATACATTTATTTATTTTACAAATTAAATGAGGAAGTTTAGAAAAAAAATTGAAGAATTGGTCTAATTGAAAATTGAAGTTGCAAGATTTTTGTCATTTTTGAAAATTGAATGTAATTGTTGGATGAGGATAGATTAGCTAAAAAGTTAAAATAAAACATAGGAACTATTTATTTTTGGCACCCCAACTTTGTGGGGTCATAATACTTGGCTTATTATGTCAAGATTGGACTAGGTTGATGCATTGGAAAGATCTCTCAAGAGTGGTAGTTTGAATTGTGTTGGAGGGTAGCCTTCTACTCTTCTCTTTAGCAATTGAAAAAAATATTAAGGGCTAATTTCACTTCAAAGGCCTTTGAAAACACATTTTATGAAGATGCAGAAAATATTGAAGCATTTGATTCATGATATTCTTTAGATTCGATCTTACAAATGTTGTTCAAATGCTCTTAAATTTTGGTCAGATAACTTGCCACACCTTGAGAAGCAATGACTCCTTTGCTTTAAGATTTTGCATTAAATGAGGAAACATTTTTCCAACATAGTCCTTGGTGAACCACTTAACATGATGAGGAAACTCTTATGCTTGTACCGCATGGTACATACGAATCGGTTGGTTTTTCAATGTCTTGAAAAAAGACCCAAATGGATTGATTGAGTATAGTAAGAGATTGATTTTTGGATGCAAAACTATGAATGTGTTCAACAACATTAACATTGCCTAAGAATGATGAAAAATATGGATACAACAACTTTGCGTTGAATGCATGATGCAATCTAAGAAAAGGGGGGAAATTGAATTCAAAACTCTTCCTCAAAATATATTTAGCGCTTAACACTTGAACATTTATACTAGTGTCATAACATAAAGTTTTATGGTATTTAGTACCATGGTATCATAATCTCTTAGTATGAAAATAAATTTTTGGAACTCTTACATTATATCAACTATTTCCATGATGATAAACTTCTCATCAATAGTTTCATTACATACTTGCTTCCATGGTTGGACATGGTGAATAATTATTAGAACGGGATGGTTTGATTGGATACTTGGATTGGTTTGTTAAAGCTCATTTTTTAAATTTGATTAAGCTCAAATTGTAGGAAAGGATGGTTAGAATAGATGAAGGATACAAGTGATTTGAGGAGCGGATTGAAATATGGTTGGTTTAGGATTTAAAAGATGAAGTTTGACATGATTTAGAATAGAATTTGGATCATGACTTGGATTAGAAGACTATGGAGGAATGAAAAATTGATTTAGAATTTGGATGTAAAGTTGGATTGGAAAAAATAAAGAGATGGTATGAGGATACAAGATAAGAATATTGGCTTGGATTATGGAATAAAATTTGAAATATAAGGTTTTAGGATTGGTTTTAAAGGAGAGTGAGGATTTAAAGAATATAAAAATTGAGGAAAGGTTGGTTGAGAGAGTTCAGTTTTGATTTTTAGGAGAGGATGGAGATTACGATGATGCATTAGAAGAACGGGGGCTAAGGTTGATGATGAGGGATGAAATTAGATTTAGGATTGAAAATGGACGAATAATATATGGATAAAAGGTTGGTTAAGATATGTAGATTTTCATTTGGAGGAGTGATGGCGATTAAGATGATGGATTAGAAGAATGAGAATTAAGATTGGAGATGAAATTAGAGTTAGGATTTGAAGGCGTAATAATAGGATGATCGATGAAAGGTTGGTTAAGATAGTTGGATTTTGATTTGAAGGAGGGAATGCAAATTAAGATAATGGACTGGAAGTGGATTTTTTATTTAGAGAAAATGAAGGAAAGATTGGTTGTGAAAGTTGAATTTTGATTTTAGAGGAAGATGAAAATTAAGATGATGGGTTTTAGTTGTTGGTAGTGTGTTGTCATTGATGTCAACCGGTATAGTCAACCGATATGCAGGAAGGAGTATGTAAGCAGACAAATAAGGTGTGCTACAGGTAAACATGGGATGCAACCTCTACCAGTAAACACGACCACTAGTAAGAAAGCAAAAAGATAACAAAGAAGAACGTGATCACCGATATACAAAGAGGAGTGTAATCCATCGGTAGACATATTAATTAGGATGCACATTGATGACAATTCAAGTTGATCCATCGAAAGAATAGAGGAAAGCAGGCATGAAGGATAACTGGTAAGGTGACATGTACATGCAATGTTAGTGAACTGGTGGCTAAGCACCAACAATGCATACTGGTCGATAATCTTGTCTTAACCAACTCAGTGGATTGAACATAGGTGGATGTCGACAAAAATGACATGTGGATCTTAGGTGGCAAGCATCCAAAGGTCAGTGAAGTGTCCATCGACATGGTAGGTGATAAGTAAGTAAACTTTAAATAAGGAACCCGTAAATCATAGGTCGATGACAGAAGAGTGCAGCTCGAGACAGATTAAGTTGCATAAGCTTTTCGATGATGTAAATCAAGAAAGACAATATGATCTTTGTTCTCATTGGTCGAAGGAAACAACTAAGGCATTAATGGTGATTGACAGAGCAAGGTCGAAAGTCAAGTTGCAGGTTGCTAAAAACAAAAAGATTGTACAAGAATCAATAGATATGGTGGTAATGTTTAATCTAATGTAGATCATCAATCAAGGAGATGAGATCTGATCAGATTTGATACAGATTGGGTTGGTGGAGAAAAGCCCTAGCACACCACCATTTGAACTTTGGTCTTGGCAGGAAAGACGGGTATAAATATGCAGACCGAAGATGAAATGGATGATGCTAGATGTCGGTAAAGACATAGTAATTGAGAGAGAAAAGAGTGATCAGAGAGAAGATCAAAAGCATCTAAGTGTTGGAGCTGACTGACAGAAAAAATTGAACCGGTAAGAGGGCTTATCAGAGGTTTTAACGGTAAGGTTAAAGCAACTGGCAAGGTGCCAAAAAGGATAAATTTTTTGTGAACCGACAAGGAAGATTCAAGAAGAAAGCTACTGAAGGTGAAGGAGAAAAGAGAGTGTATCGGTGGAGGTTATGCAAGACAAAATTAGGGCGGAAAGGGTATAAACAAAGGACAGTGAACCGGTAGAGAATTGAGCAGAGGAGAACTGGTAGAGAAGAGTTAAACCGATGAAGTATTTTGATTGCAAGAGTTAAAAACTCATTTGTATTAAGGCTACAACTATTGTATTGATCTGATCTATTGTATCTCGCTAAGTTGGTGCTTGGTGTAGGGGTTGGTGCCCTAAATCTTTGTAAAACTGTTTTTCATTGTGAGGTTGGATTGGAGCAACAAAATCCAACAAATTTTCTCACCGAGGTTTTTCCCACATTGGGTTTTCCTCATATATCTGGTGTTATGTGCTGTGTGTCTTTGTGTGTTTTCATTTGATCACTTTCCTTATCTCACAGGTATATCCTCCTTGTGTTTGATTTGCTAACCGGTATCAAGTGTTAGGTTTAAAAGGTTTAGAATATTGGGAACCACTGATTCACCCCCCTCTTAGTGGTACATTGTGTTCAACAATTGGTATCAGAGCATTAGGTTCCCGGTTGGTTAAAGCTTTCTCTAGCTTGGGTAGATTCTGGTCTAAGAACACAATGGCAAGAAGTAAGTCCTCCAAAGCCCCCATGTTTGATGGAACCAACTATGCCTTTTCGAGTAGAAGAATGGAAACCTATCTGGCCTCTCTAGGATTTGATGTTTGGATGTCTGGAAATAATGGGTATACTGTCCCTAGTGTTCCTCCCACAGACCCGGATGCTAAGAAGGAGTATGAGAACAATGAAAAGGCTAAACATGCTATTCTCAGCGGGTTGTCAAATAATGAGTTTGTTAAGGTTATAGACTACTCATCCGCCAAGGAGACTTGGGATATATTGCAAATATTATTTGAAGGAGATTCCAAAGTCAAAGAGGCCAAGCTACAATCACTAAGAGATCAAATTGAAGGCATGAAGATGAAAGATGAAAAAAAGATTGTAGATTATCTTCATAGGGTAGATGAAACTTTGAACACCATTAGGGGACTTGGAGAGGAAATAACTGACAAAGTTATTGTCAAAAAGGTGCTTAGATCACTCACATCTAAGTATGATACTAAGGTCTCCGCTATAGAGGAAGCCAAGGATCTAAAAATCTTCTCAATGGATGAGTTATTTGGCTCATCAACTGCCTATGAAATGAGGACAACCGGTGAGGCATCTTCAAGGAAAGAGGTTGCTTTCAATTTCATCAAAAAGGGCAAGGATGAGGTTGCTCATAAAGGATCCAGTGAAGACTCGGATGTAGAGGTAGAAAAATTTGTTAGAAAGCTCAAGAGAGAATCCAGTAAGTATAAAGGAAAGTTGCCACTCAAATGCTTCAACTGTGGTAAAATAAGACACTTTTCTGCAAAATGTTCGTATAGTGAAACCGTTGGAGATGAGCAAAGGAACTCTGGCAGATCTTCTGGTAAAGACAAAGAGAAGAAATTTTACCGGAAAGGAAGAAGAAGCTACTGGAAGCAAAATAGCCTATATACCATTGAGGATGATGCCACATGTGAAGAGAGTGCATCAGAAGATGACTGCCTTGAGGATGAAAGAGAATTTGATCTCTTAATGGCACTAGATGAACCAATTGATGAAGATCAGGAAGATTAAGACATTGAAGCTAAGGTGGATTTAGAAGGTGAGCTCATAAGCGCTCTTGAGGAGTTGAGCAAGACAAGAAGAGAACTTAAGAAGGTCAAGCATGCTGCTACAGATGAACAAGCTCTTTTGAAGCAATCCCTGGATGAGTCAAATCAAATAATTTCAGATTTGAAACTTCAGTTGGAAGAGGCCAAGAGGATATGTGAAGTTACATCCTCTGATCTGATAAACAATGAGCAAAATCATCAAAAGTTAGAAGAAGAGATTGTGAGGCTCAGAAAGGAACTTCAAAAGAGTAAGGATGAAGTGAAACTGAGGAGCAAATATGAGGGCATCACTAAAGCCTTAGACAAGATGTTGAGCAATCAAAAGCACTCAAAAGATACCAGTGGCTTAGGATTTGAACAAGGACAAAGTTCAAATTGAAAAGACACATCCGGTAAGGAGATACAATTCACTTCCTCAAGTGAAAGTAAAGAGAAACAAACCTTTACTATCAGCAAAGATACCAGCAAGAAGACCAATGCTAAGGTTACAAGAAATCTGCCTGTGAACGGGTATGCTCAAAACCGGAAGTCACACTCAATGTACCGGTATGCAAATCACAAAGGAAAGCCCAAGGTTGATAATGAAGAATTCATAAAAATCCATAACATGAGAAGAAGACATCCGGGGAGACAAAAGTTTGCTGGTCCAAACCAACAAGACTGGTATGTACCCAAATTTCATGGTTATTGTTACTGGTGTAATAAGTTTGGACATAGAATTGGTGATTGTAGATTGATGAACAAGCCCCCTATTAGTTTTGGATGTAGAAATCCATTTAATACACTCCAGAATATAGATGTTGTTTGTTATTAGTGCAATGGATCTGGTCATAGGAGTTCTGAATGTAGGAGAAGTAAACCGGTGTCCTACAATAGTTTTAAAGGTTCATCTTTTAATGTCAATGTGAAATGCTATAACTGTCAAGTGTTTGGACAAATTGCAAAGCATTGCAAGCACAAGAAAATCAAGTAGAAAAAGACAGCTCCTGATCAGAAACTGGTAGTTAAACTGCAACAAGAAGTTGCAGCAGACAAAAAGAAGGAAGACAAACCGGTTTGGGTTGAGAAAGACAAGAACAAAGAAGAATCAAGTCTGATTGTGCAGACTGCCCTACATGCAGAAAGAAGAAACTTATGGGTTGTAGACAGTGGATGTTCCAACCACATGACCGGTATAAAAATAAATTTATCAAGCTTGAAGATTGGAATGGAGGATCAGTAAGATTTGGAGATAATTCCTCCATCAAGATAAAAGGCAAAGGTACTCTGAATATAGATGGAAAATTGAAGGCACGTGATGTATATTATGTAGAAGGTCTAAAACACAACTTGCTAAGTGTGAGTCAGCTATGTGATAAAGGATATAAGTTCACTTTTGACTCTATCGGTTGCCAGATAAGAAAAGAGAGTACCAGTCAGATTGTAGTAGAAGGTAATAGAAGAGATGGAAATGTGTACAATCTAAAGGAATGCTATGAGTCCCAATGCATGATGGGATAGGTGGATGATAGTTGGCTATGGCACAGAAGATTAGGACACATAAACTTTGACAATTTGGTCAAAGTAAGCAAGAAAGGCTGTTTGAGACACATAGCGAAGATCATCAAACTGACAAGCACATTTTGTGATGAATGTGTAAGAGGAAAACAAACTAAGGTGACCTTCAAGACAAAAGAACACAACACCTCAAGACTACTTGAACTTGTACATACTACTCAAAAATGACATGGGTCACTTTCCTTCATGATAAATCACAAGCATTTGATAGATTCAAGATCTTTCGGAAGATGGTAGAGAAGGAAAGTGGATGCAAGTTGAAATGCCTAAGATCCGACCGAGGTGGAGAGTTCACATCAAATGAATTTGAGGACTACTTTGAGAGACATGGAATCATAAGACAATACTTAACCCTCAGGACACCACAACAAAATGGTGTGGTAGAAAGGAAGAACATGAAAATCAAGGAGATGGATAGAACTATGTTGAATGAGGCAAACTTACCGGAGATGTATTGGAAGGAAGTTGTTCATACTACAACATATACTTTGAACAGGGTTCAACTGAGAACAAACAACAAGATGACACCTTATGAATTGTGGTATGACTGGAAACCATCAGTCAAGTACTTCAAAGTGTTTGGAAGCAAATGCTTCATCAAGAGATGAGGATGGTTTAGGTGGATTTGAGTCCAAAAGTGATGAAGGCATATTTCTTGGTTACTCAACTCACAATAAGGCCTAGGAATGCTACAACAAAAGACTAAGAAGAATTATTGAAAGTATGAATGTGAGAGTAGATGAAGATATGCTTAAAGGAAGAAATACTCAAGTCAACCGGTATGATGATTTCGGTGATGAAGGTGAAGAAGTTCAATCAGATAGTGAACCAAAAGAAGCATCCAATATGTGTAGAAAAATCATCCTGAATATCAAATTATTGGCAATAAGAATGATGGTGTGCATACAAGAAGAAGACTTTCCCAGAACAATGAACATGTAAACTTCTGCCTCATGACTGAAATGGAACCTAAGACATTCAATGAGGCCAACAAGAGTAAAAAATGGATGGATGCAATGGAAGAGGAATTGCAGGAAATTGAAAAGAATAAAAGTTGGGAATTAGTTCCAATACCAGTTGATAGGAACATCATTGGCACAAGGTGGGTCTACTAGAACAAAATGAATGAAGAAGGTAAGATTGTTAGGCATAAAGCTAGATTGGTGTGCAAAGGATATTCTCAAGTAGAGGGATTAGATTTTGAAGAGACATTTGCACCGGTTGCTAGACTTGAGGCTATTAGAATGTTTCTAGCATTTTCATCCTACAAGGGATACAAAGTCTATCAAATGGATGTAAAGTTTGCCTTCCTAAATTGGCAATTTAGAAGAAGAAGTCTACATGGAACAACTAGAAGGATTTCTACTGCATGATGATAAAACCCTTGTGTGTCGGTTAAAGAAGGTTTTGTATGGTTTGAAGCAGGCTCCTAGAGCATGGTACTCAAGGCTGGATAAGTATCTAAAGGAGCAAGGGTTTGGAAAAGGAAGTGTAGAGAACAATTTGTATGTTAAAGCATAAGGAAATCACATGATTATTGTGGTTGTATATGTGGATGACATCATTTTTGGAGGTAACAAGGACACCCTATGCAAGGACTTTGTTGATTAGATTAAATCAAAATTTGAGATGTCCATGCTTGGAGAGCTGTCATTCTTTCTTGGTTTGCAAATTTTACAACAAGACAAGGGAATATTTATCTCTCAAACCAAGTATGCAAGAGATACACTGAAGAAGTTTCAAATGGAAGACAACAAATCGGTAAGTACCCCCATGGTGACTGGATGCAAACTAAGCTATAATGATGAATCACCGGTAGTGGATCAGATATTTTATAGATCCATGATTGGTAGTTTGTTGTATCTTACTGCCTTTAGACCGGATATAGTATAGTCAGTGTGCATGGTGGCAAGATTTCAGGCAGGTTCCAAACAATCACATATGAATGCAGTCAGAAGGATCTTCAGGTACCTGCAAGGAACACTCAATTATGGACTATGGTACCCTAAGATAGGATATTTCACTTTGCAAGCCTTTACTGATACTGATTAGGCAGGTTGCATTGATGATCAGAAGAGCACAAGTGGTGCATTCTTCCTAGGTGACCAGTTGGTTTCATGGCATATCAAGAAGCAAGACTCAGTTTCTCTATCAACTGTTGAAGTAGAATATATTGTTGCTGCTACATGTTTCTCTCAAGTGTTATGGATGAAGCAGATCCTCAAGGATATTCAGGTAGACTTATCTAACCCTATTCCCATCCAGTGTGATTATTGAAGTGTCATTAACATATCAAAGAACCCAGTTATGCACTCAAGGACAAAGCATATTGCAATCAAATGTCACTTTCTCAAGGAGAAGGTTGAAGGACAGGAAGTCATGATGGAATATGTCCCTACAAGAGAACAAGTGGGAGACATCTTCACAAAAACATTACCGGTAACTATTCTTGAGTATCTGAGACACAAGTTAGGAGTTATTTCACCTGCTTCATGCACTTATTCTTGTATGGAGATCTATGGTTCAGGGGGAGTTTATAGTTATATCTGTATCTCTTGAACCATATGTTGTCCATAGGGGGAGTTCAAGAATTTATACATCTGTACCAATGGTATTCACAAAGAGAAGAATTGGCAAAGGGGGAGAATGCACTGTATAACCGGTGGAGAATGACTCAGATGACGAGGTGCCCTGACCCTTTGTCATTGTTGTCAAAGGGGGAGAATCAGCCGGTTGAAGGAGCATAGTGTGTTGACATCAATGCCAAAGGGGGAGATTGTTGGCAGTATGTTGTCATTGATGTCAACCGGTATAGTCAACCAGTATATAGGAAGGAGTATGCAAGCAGACAAATAAGGTGTGCTACTGATAAACATGGGATACAACCTCTACCGGTAAACATGACCACCAGTAAGAAAGCAAAAAGACAACTGAGAAGAACGTCATCACTGGTATACAAAGAGGAGTGTAATCCACTGATACATATTAATCAGGATGCACATTGATGACATGTCAAGTTGATCCACTGACAGAACAAAGGAAAGTAGGCATGAAGGATAACCAATAAGGTGACATGTATAGACAAGGTTAGTGAACTGGTGGCTAAGCACTAGTAGTACATACTGGTCAGTAATATTGTTTGAACCGACTCAGTGGATTGAACATAGGTGGATGTCGAGAAAAATGACATGTGGATACTAGGTGGCAAGCATCTTGAGGTAGGTGAAGTGTCCATCGACGTGGTAGGTGATAAGTAGGCCGACTTTAAATAAGGAACTCGTAAATCATAGGTCAATGACAGAAAAGTGCGGCTCAAGGTGAATTAAATTTTAGAAGCTTTCTGATGATGTAAATCAAGCAAGACAATCCGATCTTTGTGCTCATTGGTCGAATGAAACAACTGAGGCATTAATGGTGATTGACAGAGCAAGGCCGAAAGTCAAGTTGCAAGTTGCTAAAAATAGAAAGCTTGTATAGGAATCAGTAGATATGGTGGTAATGTTTAATCTTTTGCAGATCATCCATTGAGGAGATGAGATCTGATTAGATTTGATACAGATTGGGTTGGTGGAGAAAATACCTAGCGTGCCACCATTTGAACTCTAGTCTTGGCAGGAAAGACAAGTATAAATATGCAGACCGAAGATGAAATTGATGATGCTAGATGCTGGTAAAGACAGAGTAACTGAGAGAGAAGAGAGTGATCAGAGAGAAGATCAAAAGCATCTAAGTGTTGGAGCTAATTGACAGAAAAGTTGAACCAATAAGAGGGCTTATCAGAGGTTTTATTGGTAAGGTTAGAGCAACCGACAAGCTACCAAAAAGGATAAAAATTGGGTGAACCGACAAGGGAGATTCATGAAGAAATCTATTGAAGGTGAAAGAGAAAAGAGAGTGTACCGTTGGAGGTTATGTAAGACAAAATCAAGGCGGAAAGGGTATAAACAGAGGACAATGAACCGGTAGAGAATTGAGCAGAGGAGAACTAGTAGAGAAGAGTTAAATCGGTGAAGTATTTTGATTTCAAGAGTTGCAAAACTCGTTTGTATTAAGGCTACAACTATTGTATTTATCTGATCTATTGTATCTCACTAAGCTGGTGCTCGGTGTACGAGTTGGTGCTCTAAATCAGTAGGGGTTGGTGATCCTTGGGTTGGTGCCCTAAATCTTTGTAAAACTATTTTTCATTGTGAGGCTGGATTGGAGCAGTAGAGTCCAACATCATTTCTCACCGATTTTTTTACCACATTGGGTATTCCTTGTATATTTGGTGTTATGTGTTGTGTGTGTTTGTATTTGATCACTTTCCTTATCTCATTGGTATATACTCCTTGTGTTTGATTTGCTAACCGTTACCAAGTGTTAGGTTTAAAAGGTTTAGAATATTGGGAACCACTGATTCACCCCCCTCTCAGTGGTACATTGTGTTCAACAATTGGTATCAGAGCATTAGGTTCCCGGTTGGTTAAAGCTTTCTCTAGCTTGGGTAGATTCTGGTCTAAGAACACAATGGCAAGAAATGAGTCCTCCAAAGCCCCCATGTTTGATGGAACCAACTATGCCTTTTCAAGTAGAAGAATGGAAACCTATTTGTCCTCTCTAGGATTTGATGTTTGGATGTCTGAAAATAATGGGTATATTGTCCCGAGTGTTCCTCCCATAGACCCGGATGCTAAGAAGGAGTATGAGAACAATGCAAAGGCTAAACATGCTATTCTCAGTGGGCTGCCAGATAATGAGTTTGTTAAGGTTATAGACTACTCATCCGCCAAGGAGACTTGGGATAAATTGCAGATATTATTTGAAGGAGATGCCAAAGTCAAAGAGGCCAAGCTACAATCACTAAGAGGTCAGCTTGAAGGCTTGAAGATAAATGATGAAGAAAAGATTGCATATTATCTTCATAGGGTAGATGAAACTTTGAACACCATTAGGGGACTTGGAGAGGAAATAGATGAATAATTTATTGTCAAAAAGGTACTTAGATCACTCACATCTAAGTATGATACTAAGGTCTTCTCTATAGAGGAAGCCAAGGCTCTAAAAAGATTCTCAGTGGATGAGTTATTTGGCTCATTAATTGCCTATGAAATGAGGACAATTGGTGAGGCATCTTCAAGGAAAGAGACTGCTTTCAATGCCATCAAAAAGGGAAAGGAAGAGGTTGCTCATAAAGGATCCAGTGAAGACTCAAATGTAGAGGTAGCAAACTTTGTTAGAAAGCTCAAGAGAGGATCTGGTAAGTATAAAGGAAAGCTGCCTCTCAATGCTTCAATTATGGTAAAATAGGACACTTTGCTGCAAAATGTCCCTATAGTGAAACCGGTGGAGATGAGAAAAGGAGCTCTAGCAGATCTTCCAGTAAGACAAAGAGAAGAAAGTTTACAGACAAGGAATAATAAGCTACCAGAAGCAGAAAAGCCTATATACCATTGAGGATGATACCATGGATGAAGAGAGTGCATCAGAAGATGACTGCCATGAGGATGAAAGAGAAGTTAATCTCTTTATGAAAGTAGATGAACCAATTGATGAGGATGAGCAAGACAAGAAGAGAACTTAAGAAGGTCAAGCATGCCGCTACAGATGAACATGGTCTTTTGAAGCAATCCTTGGATGAGTCAAATCAAATAATTTCAGATTTGAAACTTCAATTGGAAGAGGCCAAGAGGATATGCGAATTTACATCCTCAAATCTGACAAATAAGGAAAAAAGTCATGAAAAGTTAGAGGAAGAGATTGCGAGGCTTAGAAAGGAAGTTGAAAAGAGTAAGGGTGAACTGAAAATGAGGAGCAAATATGAGGGCAACACTAAAGCCTTAGACAAGATGCTGAGCAATCAAAAGCACTCAAAAGATATCGATGGCTTAGGATTTGAAGAAGGACAAAGTTCAAACAACAAAGACACATCTGGTAAGGAGATACAATTCACTTCCTCAAGTGAAAGTAAAGAGAAACAAACCTTTATTGTCAACAAAGATATCGGTAAGAAGACCTATGCTGAGGCTACAAGAAATCTGCCTGTGAACTGGTATACTCAAAACCGGAAGTCACACTCAATGTACCGGTATGCAAATCACAAAGGAAAGCCCAAGGTTGATAATGAAGGATTCATAAAAGTCCATAACATGAGAATAAGACATCCTGGGAGGCAAAAGTTTTCTGGTCCAAAGCAACAAGATTGGTGAGTACCCAAATTTCATGGTTATTGTTACCGATGTAATAATTTTGGACATAGAATTGGTGATTGTAGATTGATGAACAAGCCCTCTATTAGTTTTGCAAGTAGAAATCCATTTAATGCACTCTAGAATATAGATGTTGTTTGCTATCAATGCAAAGGATCTGGTCATAGGAGTTCTGAATGTAGGAGAAGTAAACCGATGTCCTACAATAGTTTTAAATGTCCATCTTTTAATGTCAATGTGAAATGCTATAACTGTTAAGAGTTTGGACATATTGCAAAGCATTGCAAGGACAGGAAAATCAAGCAGAAAAAGACAACTCTTGATAAAAAACCAGTAGTTAAATTGGAACAAGAAGTTGTAGCAGACAAAAGGAAGGAAGACAAACCGGTTTGCGTTGAGAAAGACAAGAACAAAGCAGATCAAGTTTGATTGTGAAGACTGCCCTACATGCAGAAAGACAAAACTTATGGATTGTAGACAATGGATGTTACAACCACATGGTTGGTGATAAAAATAAATTTATCAAGCTTGAAGATTGCACTTGTTTTGAACAAGAAGACACACCAAGCATTTGTGCAAGCCTATATTATTCAAGTGGGTGTGTTATTCCTAGTGGAATCATAATGGCCACTTCTATCTCCACTCTAATAGATTAGTGATATTTGTCCCATTAATACCACGTATCACATAAATGGATAGCTAGGGAATGCAAGGTCATGAACCACCTTACACCCCTTACCTAGGAAGACTATGCTTGCACAAAGTAAGCATTATCTTCCCAATTGGAGTTATATGTGAGAACTTTCCATTCTAAAAAGTGAAACACCATAAGGAATAATGATCAAAAGCTCTTAATCTAGGCTATATAAGTTTACTCAGAGAGTCCTCTAAATTATTAAAGGGTAAATTAGGCCCAATTCATATATGAAAGAGAACAATGCCAAAAAGATGGGAGGAAAATGTAACCCACTCTCCACCTTCACTTCCACAAGGTATAAAGTTCTTTGGTGCATAACCAAGATTGCCATTATTCCTCTTGCAAGAGAAGTGTGTTTTGATTCACCCACAATCTTTATACTCCATTGGAACACGATAGTTGAGATCATCAACTAGGGAAATGAAATCTCTAGGCAAGCCCTCTAAAAGGAATGATATAGGTGTTTTTGGTAACCAAAGATTGCATGAAATACATGGGGAGAGAATACACACATTGGGTTAGAATACACTGATGCGAGAAAGAAAAAATACAAGTTTAATCTTTTGATCTCCAAGATCAACCGAGGGTGCTAGTAGAGAGCATACACTTAAGGTAGTGTCACAAGCACAACATACAATGGTTACTTCCCCTTAATAAATAAAAATGTGCCTAGATTAGTGAAAAAGAGAGAGCCTTGGACAATTGAATCTACAAGAAATATGTTAGTAGTTTAAATTTTGTCTTTGACAAATAATTTTCAAGTTGCACGATAATATTTTAGATACAAAAGTGATCAAAGAACACGATTGTTGGCATTGAAATAAACATTAAACAACTGGACCTTCACATGATTTGGGTTGGGACACTCAATGCAATAATGGGGGGCATAGGGAGATCCCCCGCTAATAGCAGTTTTGAACTCTCTTTGTATAAGTAAATTGATAGATGCATGTGTACATTTGTTTTCAAGTACAAGGTGAAATATGGTTAGAAGAACTATGATTCTTGCCAAGAGTGTTTAGATTGGAACTCTGTTTCAGCTAAATGCGTACATGGTTCAATGTAATAGCTCTTAAATTCTTGTAGTGAAGAGATAAGTCTTCACCTTCATCATTGGAACCAAAAAAGACACATGTCTACTTGTAATGGTCATTCTTTGTAAGTACCTAAGGGTTCTCGTTGTTAGGAACTGAGAAGGACAACTAAGAGGGGGGGGGGCGTGAATCAGTTGTCAACCAGTTATATATAAATTACGGCTCAAAACCAATTAATCCAATTTAGGTCGGGGAACTAATGTCCAGGTATTATTCTTTTCAATTTGTTCTAATTCATCTTTCATTGCTTTTATCCAATGTTCATCTTGACATGCTTCAATAACAGATGTTGGTTCAACTTGAGAAATTAAACATATCTCTTCATTTGTCAGTCTTCCTCTTGTCATAACACCTTGATTCTTGTGTCCAATTATCTGATTCTCCGAATGATTCAATCTTACACACCTGGGTTTATTGTAATTTCCAATTACATGTTGTTGTTCTTTAGTCACAGTTGATTTCTCTGATGATGCCGATGTGACTGGATCTTCAATTTGTACCGGTGCAATCTGTGCTAGTTCATTTATAGTCATTTCAACTGCCAGTTCTACAGATCTTGAATCTCCTCTAAAATGTTCATCTATCTTCACATTAGTACTCTCAATGATTTTCTGCAATCTTTTATTATAACATCTACATGCCTTGCTTCTAGTTGAATAACCAAGAAATATTCCTTCATCACTTCTAGGATCAAATTTTCCAATATACTCATCTCTCCTAATATAACATTTTCTTCCAAATATTTTTTGAAGTATTTAAGAGTAGGAGTATGACCAAATCATAGTTCATAAGGGGTCTTACCGGTTTCACTTTTGATGTGAACTCTGTTGAAAGTATAAACCATTGTATTCACAGCTTCTCTCCAGTACACATGAGGTAGATTTGCTTCCATCATCATGGTTCTTGCTGCATCCAGAATAGTTTTGTTCTTCCTTTCCACAACTCCATTTTGTTGGGGTGTCTGGGGTGCTGATAACTTTGTCTTTTGATTCCATTCTCCTCACAGAATGAATTGAATTTGCTAGATGTAAATTCTCCTCCTTGATCTGATCTTAAACATTTGATTTTCTTGTCAGTTTCATTCTCTACCATTGCCTTGTATATCTTGAATCTTCCAAAATCTTTTGATTTCTCTGTGAGAAAAGTAACCAAAACATTTTAGAATAATCATTAATTATTAGCATAAAGCATCTATCTTCCTCAAGGCTTCTTGTTCTTGTTGGACCACATAAATTAGTATGAATTAAATCAAGAACATTATTGGATTTCTCAAAAATTCTCTTAAATGTTGTTCTAACTTGCTTTCCCATTTGACATTCCTTACATACCGGATTATGAGGTTTCACAATCTTAGGTAAATCCCTTATTGCCTTAGTTGAACTAATCTTTACAATGCAATCAAAATTTACATAGTCTTTTATGCCATAACCAACTTTCATCAATATGTGCGATCAAACATGTCTTATCACTGGTATTCAACTGAAAGATATTACCTTTAGTCTGATTACCGGTTGCAATGTCCAATCCAGTTTTGTTCATGATTTTGCATTTTCCATTCTTGAATTGTAATTGAAAGCCTTTCTCCACTAACTGACCAACACTCAAAAGATTATGCTTCAAACCTTGTACCTAATAAACATTGTCAGTATTATGCTTACCATCCAAAGAAATAGTGCTTCTTCCGTTGATTAAACAAGCTTTGTCATCTCCAAATCTTACTAGACCTCCATGAATTTCTTGTAATGATAAGAATTTGATTTTATCTCTAGTCATATGATGCGAGCATCCACTATCTATAATCCATTCATTATTTTCTTCAATTTTTGTTGCCAGTGCCTGCTCTACCGGTTTGACAATAGGTGTCGGTTGATCTTCTTTTATTGCAACAAAATCCCATCCATTATCTGTTGGATCTTAATCTACATAGTAACATGGCTTATCTCCATTTTTCTTAAATCTGTATCTCTGATATTCAGGGTTAGGTTTATATGTTCTTTTTGCTTCCTCCCTTAGTCTTGCATGTCTATCAGGACACCTAGAAGCCATATGACCAAATTTATTGCAATTAAAACATTTGAAAGGTGCTTTACCTTCATACTTACTTCCTGCTGGACCTTTAGGCATCTTCCTTGCAAATAGTGCTTCAAGTTCTTCATTTTCTCTCCTCATATCTTCAAGTTCTTTTGCATAAAGTGCTTTCCACTTAGTTTTGTCAGATGATGATGATGTTGCTGATGATGATGCTTTGAAAACTATATCAGTTTTGACTGTAGCAACAAGACCGAACTCTTCAAGCTCAAATGCAGAAAGTTTTTCAACCAAAGTATCTCTAGAAACTGATGTATTAGGCATTGTTCTCAACTCATTAATAGCAGCCACTTTCATTTTTTAAGCCGGTGTAAAAGCTATTAAAAATTTAGAAACAATTTCATCTTCACTTAAAGATCCTCCACAACATTGTATTCCTAAAACAATTTCATTAACTCTTTCCATAAATGCATAAATTCTCTTATCTTCTTCCATTTTTTTAACTTTCATACCTGACCCGGTAACATTCCAATTTTCTAATTTTGATGGTGGTATCTCCTTCATTCAATGTTTCCAATTTATCCCAAATAGCTTTAGCAGTAGATCGGTCTGATAATCCCATGATTTGCTGATCTGATAATGCACTCAGAAGTGCTTCTCTTGCTTTGCAATCATTCTCCAATAGGTGCCGATTGATCTTCTTTTATTGCAACAAAAGCCCATCCACTATCTGCTGGATCTTCATCTGAGTCATCTGTAACACCTTCATCTCCATAGTAACATGGCTTATCTCCATTTTTCTTAAATCTGTATCTTTGATATTCAAGATTAGGTTTATATGTTCTTTTTGCTTCCTCCCTTAGTCTTGCATGTCTATCAGGACACCTAGAAGCCATATGCCCAACTTTATTTCAATTAAAACATTTGAAAAGTACTTTACCTTCATACTTATTTTCCTGTTGGACCTTTAGGCATCTTCCTTGAAAATAGTGCTTCAAGTTCTTCATTTTCTCTCCTCGTATCTTCAAGTTCTTTTGCATAAAGTGCTTTCCAATCAGTTTTGTTAGATGATGATGATGATGCTATTGATGATGCGTTGAAAGCTATATCAGTTTTGACTACAGCAACAAGACCAAACTCTTCAAGCTCAAATGCAGAAAGTTTTCCAACCAAAGTATCTCTATAAACTGATGTATTAGGCATTGTTCTCAACTCATTAATAACAATCACTTTCATTTTGTAAGCCGGTGGCAAATCTCTTAAAACTTTATAAATGATTTCATCTTCACTTAAAGATCCTCCACAACATTGTATTTCTAAAACAATTTCATTAACTCTTTCCATAAATGCAGAAATTCTTTCATCTTCTTCCATTTTTTAACTTTCATACTTGACCTGGTAACATTCCAATTTTGCAATTTTGACAGTGGTATCTCCTTCATTCAATGTTTCCAATTTATCCCAAATAGCTTTAGCAGTAGATCGGTCTGATAATCCCATGATTTGTTTATCTGCTAATGCACTCAGAAGTGCTTCTCTTGCTTTGCAATCATTCTCCAAGTCTTTAGCCAATGTTGGTGGATGAGGTTGATTTAGAGTAGGACCAACATAGCCATTCTTAGTAACATCCCATATATCTCTTCCAATGTAGTTCAGATGTGTTTCCATTTTGATCTTCCATATACCATAGTTAGTTCCATCAAGTTTTGGATTGTCTTCCCTGAAAATATTTGCTGCCAGAGGATCTCCTCAAGCTGTTAGGTTTATGCAAAAAGAGGACTTAGCTTTGATACTAATTGTTAGGAACCGGGAAGGACAACTGAGGGGGGGGGGGGGAGGGGGGGTGAAACAGTTGTCAACCAGTTATATATAAATTATAAATCGAAACCAATTAATCCAATTTGAAACTTAGTGCTGGTAAAACAAACTATAATGTCGGTAAAATAGATTAACTGTTATAGCAGTACCGATATAACTTAATGCATGAACCAAAAAGAGAAACAACATCCACAACACATGACACAAATATTTTGATTTGGAAACCCTGTAGGGGAAAAACCATGGTGGGAAACCTTACCCACAATCAGATGATACTACTGCAAATAGTAAGTGTATACAAATAGGGTCTGCACATGCAGAAAGGCTAACCACCTAAAGCTCATTGCTCAATCACAAAATAGGAGTCACACTAACTACAATTGGATGGTTAAATCCAATAACAATGTATTGCTTCAATATAGCATCTGCAATGATGGATTCAGTACCGGTTTAAGCTCTGACCATGAGTGCCAAAACACCTTCATAAACTTCCTTCAACCTTCAGATAATGTCTGTGTGATTTGCACAAGGATATGCTTATTTCCACTCCTCAATATTCACACACACTCGTAATGATGATCTTCAATAAGATCTTACAATAATTTATACAAAACCTAAGACCTTTTGTTAAGGTCGACTGACTAAAGATATTTCAATTAAATCAATTAGAAATAAGTCTTGATGCGATACAATATGTCGGCTCAATACATTTACACATTATCCAATCAATAAATCATTTCCAAAACGTGTCGTGCTGATCTAAAATAGATATCATGTACCAGTCCATAACCTAGACCTATCTGCTAGTAAAGGAAAATATGTGAACTAGATTAGACCAATAAGAAAAACACCAAATCCAAACATCCAATCCATGTCTTCGACATAACCAAATGATCTCCAGATGATAAGAAGTCATCATCACTGCAAGTGAACAATATAACCTGCTGGTGAAGCATATACCGATGACTGTACATAAGCCAATATCATACAATATGTCAGTTCATCAATTAACCAATATAACCATAGTGCCAAATCAACAATGTAGACCTCCAAAAGGATAAGTGTTAGACATCAATGACAAAACTAATGCAGCACATGACAAAGTCATCCATAATACCAACACTCATTCCTTGAAGACTAAGTTAAAAATATAGAAAATGATGTTATGGTATGAAATGATGGCTCACATAGGTGAGAAGGGTTTAAGGACATTAAAAAATATAAATCATCTTGATAGGTTAATGATTGTAATATTGAATTTTGATTTTTGTGAACATTGTGTATATGAAAAGAAAAATCGAATTTAATTTATTCTAGTTCTCATTTTTATCTTTTGGAGTTTTTGATTTGTTCCATTTAGATTGTTCTTGTAATTTTTAAATTTGTATATGATATTTTTTTTATTGAAGATTATAGTAGAACATGGATGTATACATATATAAGTAAACCTAAAATGTTTGGTCATTTTTAAAGATTTTAAGGTTCTTGTAAAGAATTAGACTACTAGAGGAAGACAAAGATTTTGAGGACTAATAAAGATGGTGTTGTTTTTTTAGCATATTTTGATAGATTTTATAAGGATCATGGGATCAAAAGATATTATGGAGATATTTACACCCCTTAATAGAATAGAGTTTTAGAAATAATGAATAGGACATTGATGGAGAGGGATAGGAGTATATGCTTAGCTATGCTATCTTAGAACTTTTTTTTTGGGTGGAAGTGGTTGCCACAACTTGTTACATAGTTAATAGGTCTGTTACATCAACTCTTGTTGATAATACACATAAGAAGGTGTGGTCAAGCAAAAAACCCTTATTGAGACATCTTTGACTGTTTGGTTGTGAGGTATATGCACATATGCTTAGGGGAAGCAATCAAAGTTGGATACCAAGGTTGTAAAATATATCTTTTCCTAAAGGATGGAAGCATTCTAAATACAAATTGGTGTTCAAAACAAATATAGGGTTTGATGATACAATATTTAGAAATACAAGGAAAGATTGGTTGTGAAAGGTTATTCCCACGTTGAGGGAATATATTATAGTGGTATACTCTCCCCAATAGTAAAGATGACATCCATTTGATTTATAGTGTATGTTATTGCAACATATTATCTTAAGGTTGGGTATATGGATATGAAGACAACATTCCTCCAAGATGATTTTGAGGAAAATATTTATATGACACACCAAAAGCTCTATATTGAGAAAGATAAAGGACATTTTGTTTTTAATTTGAAGATGTTGGCAATATGGATGAATTGATTATGTGTTGCATTGATGTTTTGTCATTGATGTCCACACTAGCTATTATGGTTAGTTACCGACACACAGGTTTTGGTTACCGATAGAAGATCTTGTGTTACCGGTAAGGGTTTAAGGTTTAACCGGCAGAGCTTTCACTGAGAAACCTTGACAAAATGCTAAGTGGTGTTGGTGCGGCTTCTAGATGGAATTCAAGATGGAGAAGGTGATCCTTGATCGTGTCTCAATTGATTGAAGAAGTCGCTTTGGCATGGTGGACCCAGATTAGGTCTGGTACCTATCTAGGTATCATGATAGTGTATTCTCTATACATTACCAGGATGTTTTATGGATTGGTTATTGTTGTTTTGGTCTATTGCTGACATGGCATATCATTGTAATATAGATGTATGCAATGATCTTATTGTAATATATTTTAGGTGGCTGACCTAATTGGTTTAGGCCTTAGGCTTTGTATATAAATTGATGTAAGATCTCATTGTCGATCATGGAATGTAATGGTATGGAATGGGAATGGAAATGTAATTTTTCGTGGTCATGGAATGCAATGCCATATGCGAAGGATATTTGGTCAATCATAGGTGATCGAATTGGGTTTAAGTAAGAGGTCAAAGGTCTCCGGTATTGAGCTTAACCGAGACTGTAATCAGGCATGGTAGATGCTATCTCTAGCAGTTCATTCTTCTGGATTATTGTCCAATTATCTTGAGGTGGTTATAACCTCTCTTTATTCAGTGAGACTCTTTTGTAATGAGTGGTACGCTCTAGGCAGTATGCCTTCCTGCATGTGAAGGCCCCTCATTGTATCACATACTTTCTGCATAAGTATCATCTGACTGTGGGTAGGCTTCCCACCATGGTTTTTTCCTTTACCAGGTTTTCCACGTACAAATCATGGTGTTATGTGGTATGGTTGCATTATGTTAATCCTCTATTTCATTCTTAAGTTTTATTGCTTACTGGTATCTATTTCTGCTATTATGGTATTCAATGTTTATGTGCTCCAGTTAAAGGTTATAAAGTGGTTTGATTAATTTATTCTGTTAACAACTGATTCACCCCCCCTCGCCCCCTCTTGGTTGTTCACCGGTTATCCTAACAATTAGTATCAGAGCTTTGGTCCTATTTTGCAGAAGCTTAACCGCTTGAGGTAGATCCTATGACAGTGAATACTTCAAATCCACTGACAACTATTTTTAGAAGAGAAATCCCTAAGCTTGATGGAACAAATTATGGGATATGGAAAAGTTGAATGGAGACTCATCTTAGATGTCTTGGGAAGGATATTTGGGAGATCACTAAGAAAGGATATACACCTTATGATTTGACATCTAGCAATCCTGCTCCTGCAGACCTGGACAATAATATTGAAAATGATTGCAAAGCTAGAGAAGCCCTCTTGCATGCACTTACTGATCAACAAATCATGGGATTAACTGATAAATCATCGGAAAAGGTCATGTGGGATAAATTGCAAACTCTGAATGAAGGTGATCCTACTGTCAAAATTTCTAAACTTGATGGTTATCGGGTAAGGTATGAAAACTTGAAGATGGAAGATAATGAAATAATTGCTACATTTATGGAAAGAGTAAATGAGATTGTCATGGGAATTCAATGTTGTGGAGGATCTCTGAGTGAAGATGAAATAGTTTCCAAAGTCTTGAGAGCCCTCCCATTGGCTTACAAGATGAAGGCAACTACAATTAATGAGTTAAGAACAATGGAAAACACTTCAGTTAACAAAGGCATTCTTATTGGGAAATTATCTGCTTTCGAGCTTGAAGAATTTGGATCTTCTGGAGCTACAAAGTTTGAACCTTCTTTTCACACATCATCATCTATCAGTAAAAGTGATTGGAAAGCCTTATATACAAAATAATTGGAAGATATGAGGAAAGAGGATGAAGAATTTGAGCAATTTGAAGCCTTATTTGCTAAAAGAGTACCTAAAGGACCGACAAGAAGTAAGTATGAAGGAAAAGCACCTGTTAAATGTTTTGCATGTGATAAGATTGGTCATTTTGAATCTAGATGTCTTGAAAGGAATGAAAGATTTGAAGCGAGAGTTAAGAAATCATTTAAGCCTAATCATAACAGATATAGATTCAAGAATAGTAAACAATGCTACATAGCAGATGAGGAAGGAGTAAGTGATGTCTCTAAGGATGAACCGACAACAGACTCTGTTAGTGGATCCGACAATGGAAAGGAATGGGTGTTCTATGCTTTAAAGGAAGATGAACTGGAACTAGCTATCATGAATGAAGAAAAGGCCTTGGCAGAAAAAGTGGATGCTCACATCATATGACTGGAGATAAAAGAAAATTTATGTCCCTGTAAGAATACAATGGCGGTCAAGTCAGATTTGGAGATGACAAAGCATGTATGATCAAAGGTAGAGGTATTATTTCTTTGGATGGCAAGCATAATACTAATAATGTCTATTATGTAGAAGGTTTAAAGCATAATATTTTAAGTGTTGGTCAATTGGTGGACAAGGGTTTCCAACTTCAATTTAAAGATAGAAAATGCAAAATCATTAACAAAACTGGTTTGGAGATTGCAACCGGTACTCAGACTGGAGGTAATATCTTTCACTTGAACATTGGTAATAAAACATGTTTGATTTCTCATATTGATGAGAGTTGGTTATGGCATAAGAGATTATGTCATGTTAATTTTGATTGTATTATAAAGATCAGCTCAACAAAGACAGTTCAAGATATACCTAAGATTATGAAGCCTCATAATCTTGTATGTAAGGAATGTCAATTGGGAAAGCAAGTTAGAACTTATTTTAAAAGCATACATGATAAATCTAATGATGTACTTGATTTCATTCACACTGACTTATGTGGACCAGAAAGGACTAGAAGCTTTCAAGGTGATAGGTATTTCATGCTGATAATTGATGAGTATTCTAGAATGATGTGGGTGACTTTTCTTAGGGATAAGTCTGAAGCCTTTGAGAAATTCAAGATCTTTAAAGCTAAGGTAGAAACAAAATTTGGATTGAAAATCAAATGTCCGAGATTAGATCAAGGCAGCGAGTTCACTTTTCATGAATTTAACAGTTATTGTGAGACAAATGGAATTAGGAGACAATTATCCGCACCTTAGAATCCTCAGCAGAATGGAGTAGTGGAAAGGAAGAATAGAACCATTTTGGATGCAACAAGAACTATGATTTCCTCACATCTACTGGAGAGAAGCAGTGAGTACAACAGTCTACACATTGAACAGAGTTCACATCAAAGCTGAAACCGGTAAGACTCCTTATGAATTATGGTTTGGACATACACCTATTGTTAAATATTTTAGAATTTTTGGAATTAAATGTTATATCAAAAGGGATGATTCAATTGGGAAGTTTGATCCTAGATGTGATGAAGGGATATTTCTTAGATATTCAATTCAAAGCAAATCATATAGATGTTACAACAAAAGATTGTAGAAAATTGTGGAGAGCGCAAATGTGAAAGTGGATGAGCAATACATAAATCAATCTATATCATATGATAGGGAACCAATAGTGGAAATGATCATAATTGAACCGGCAGTACCTCAACTGATACAAGAAACTAAGACAGTTAAACTAGTACAATCAAAAAATTCAAATGTGACTGATGATCAGAACAGTGAACCTGAAGTTCAGAAGACACCAATGTATGTAAGGTTAAATCATTTTGAAGATCAAATCATTGGAGATAGGAACAAGAGACTTATGACAAGAAGAAGACTGACAAATAAAGAGGTATGTCTTATTTCTTAAATTGAACATGTATCTGTTATTGAATCTTGTAAAGATAAACATTGGTTAAAGACTATAAAAGATGAATTAGATCAGATAGAGAAGAATGAGACTTGGACTTTAGTTACCCATCCTAAAAATAAGCATGTTATTGGAACTAAATGATTTTTAGGAATAAAATGAATGAGGATGGTCAAGTTGTAAGAAACAAGGCTAGATTGGTTTGTAAAGGTTATTCTCAAATGGAAGGAATTGATTATGGTGAGAAATTTTCTCATGTAGCTAGAATTAAAGTTGTTAGACCATTTCTTGCCTATGCAGCTTATAAGAACTATAACGTATGTCAAATGGATGTTAAATGTGCATTTTTAAATGGTGAACTTGAGGAAGAGGTATACATTGAGCATCGTGATGGTTTTTCACTTACAAATGATAAAGATATGGTTTGAAAATTAAGGAAAGCTTTATATGGATTAAAACAAGCTCCTAGAGCTTGGTATGCAAGGTTGGGTAAAAATATTTTGAAGCTTGGTTTTACTAAAGGCAGTGCTAATAGTAATTTATAATATAAGATCATTGATGATGATATTCTGATTATTGAAGTATTTGTTGATGATATCATTTTTGGAGAAGAAGATAAATTGTGCATGGAATTCTCTAATAATATGAAGAATAAATTTGAAATGTCCATGATTGGTGAAATGAGATTTTTCTTAGGTTTGTAGATTACTCAAACTGACAAAGGCATCTTTATCTGTCAAACTAAGTATCTAAGGGAATTGTTGAAGAAGTTTGGTATGGATAATTCCAAACCGGTAAGTACTCCTATGGTGACTAGTGAGAAATTATCTATCAAAGACACACCAACATCGATAAATCCGACAAGATATAAGTCTATGATTGGTGGCTTGTTATATCTAACTTAGACTAGACCAAATATTATGAATGCAATAAGTATTGTTTGAAGATATCAAAGTAATCCTAAAGAAAACCATGAATGTGCAGTAAAGAGGATATTCCGGTATTTGCAAGGAACAACAGAATATGGCTTGTGGTATTCTAGAGATGATAACTTCACTTTATGTGCTTATACATATTCAGATTGGGCAGGAGATACTGATGATAGGAAGAGCACTTTTGATGGAGCTTTCTTTCTTGGAAATAAAATGGCTTCATGGATCAATAAAAAACAATCATGAATTTCTTTATCTACTACAAAAGCTGAATATGTTGCAGCAACAACTAATTGCACTCAAGTCTTGTGGATGAAGCAAATGTTGAAGGATATTAGGGTAAATTTTAGTGAACCAATAGTTATCTATTGTGATAACTTTGCAGCTATTGACATGTCTAAGAATCTGGTATTTCACTCTAAGACTAAGCACATATCAATAAAATATAACTTTCTGAAGGACAGGGTGGAAAAAAGGAAGTCAAACTGGTTTATGTGAACACTAAAGAACATATTGCAGATATATTCACTAAACCACTATCTAAGGAATCATTTGAGTATTTGAGAGATGGGTTAGGGGTTTCTGCCCCTCCGACATAAACTTGATTGATGCGGTTTGGCATCAGTCCGACATGCATTATCAGAGATACCATTCATTACGACACTGTTGTAGTGGTGCTACTGCTAAGGGGGAGTAGTCAAATTTGAGATTCAGAGGCTTATTTTCTTGCTTTGATATTTTTGTCAGATTTTTGGCATTGATGTCAAAGGGGGAGAGAGAGTGATGTGAAAAATAAATTCATAGCTTTACAGAGATATTATTCACGGGGGGAGAGTTATTGATATTCAGGAGATTGTTGGTTGTCTTCCATAGGGGGAGACTTGTTTGGCATTTATCGGTACTTAGATGTTTTTCACATCTAGTGTTGCCATCAATGCCAAAGGGGGAGATTGTTGGCAATATGGATGAATTGATTATGTGTTGCATTGATTTTTTATCATTGATGTCAATACTAGCTGTTATGGTTGGTTACCGACAGACAATTTTTGGTTACCAGTAGAAGATCTTGTGTTATCGGTAAGGGTTTAAGGTTTAACCGACAAAGCTTTCACTGAGAAAACTTGACAGAATGGTGAGTGGTGTTGGTGCGGTTCTAGATGGAATCCAAGATGGAGAAGGTGATCCTTGACCATGCCTAAACTGATTGAAGACATCAATTTTGCGTGGTGGACCCAGATTAGGTCTGGTGCCTATCTAGGTTATGGACCGATATCATGATAACATGTTCTCTACATGTTACGAGGATGTTTTATGGATTGGTTATTGTTGTTTTGGTCTAAAGCCAATATGGCATATCATTGTAATATGAATGTATGTAATTATCTTATTGTAATATCTTTTAGGTGGCTGACCTAATTGGTTTAGGCCTTAGGGTTTATATAAATTGATGTAAGATCTCATTGTTGATCATGGAATGGAATGGGAATGGAAATATAATGTTCATGGTCGTGGAATGCAATATCATATGCGAAGGAGATTCGGTCGATCAAAGGTGATCGAATTGGGTTTAAGTAAGAGGTCAAAGGCCTCCGATATTGAGCTTAACTGAGATTGTAGTCAGGCATGGAAGATGCTATCTCTGGCAGTTCATTCTTCTGGATTATTGTCCAATTATCTTGAGGTGGTTATAACCTTTGTGTAGTCAATGAGACTCTTTTGTAATGAGCAGTATGCTTTAGGCAGTGTGCCTTCCTACATTGCAGGCCCCTCATTGTATCACATACTTTCTATAGAAGTATCATCTGACTGTGGGTAGGCTTCCCACCATGTTTTTTCCCTTTATTATTTTTTCCACGTACAAATCATGGTGTTATGTGGTATGGTTGCATTGTGTTAATTCTCTGTTTCATTCTTAAGTTTTATTGCTTACCAGTATCTATTTTTTCTATTCCAGTATTCAATGTTTATGTGCTCTAGTTAAAGGCTATAAAGATGTTTGATTGATATAATCTATTAACAACTGATTCACCCCCCCACCACCCCCCCCCCCCTCTCAATTGTTCACTAATTATCCTAACAGAAGAAATATTTGTATCATTTTAAGCGATCTCCTAGGATGTGGTATTGAAAAGTTTTGTTCTTTTATGTTAAGTTTGATATTTTTGAGATCCAAAGTGAATTATGTTGCATCTACTATAAGATGGATTGCATTCTCATTTTTACATTATATATTGATGATATATATATATATATATATATATATATATATATATATATATATATATATATATATTTGATTTGTGATTTGAAGTTCAACTTTTAGCATAGTTTGAGATGAACTTAGGGGAAACTTGGTACATCTTGGGGTTGGAGATGTGAAGAGAATGAGTGAACATAAAACTTGGTAGGCATAAAGTACATATATGAACTTAGTGTTGGAGAGGTTCAACATGATAGATTGTATTCCATTATATGCTCCAATTAAGATGGGGACAAATTTATTGTTGAGTAGTATCTAGTTTCTCCTTGTGAGATGGAGGATATCAAAGAGTGCCTTATGTTAGTGTTGTTAGGGTTTGATGTATCCTATGGTCTATACAAACCAAGACATTACCCAAGAAATGGGAATGATTAGTTGATTTATGGCTAACCTTGAACAAGTACATTGGGATGCAGTAAAGAGGGTCTTTAGATATATATGAAGTACCTCTAAGTATTCCTTAAATAATTATGGTTATCTTAAAGGGAATAGACATTTATTTTATATTCATGGATTTGTGGATTCATATTGGGCTAAATATATCGATAGTAGAGAATCTACCAATGGATATATGTTTTTACTATGTTTGGTGGTGAAATCAATTGGATGAGTGAGTGATAATCTATTGTCACTTTGTCCACTACAAAAGTAGAGAACATAATTGAAATGGATTCTTGTAAGGAATTCATATGGCTTAAAATATTTTATTAAAATATTGGGCTAGATAAGAAGGCATTAGAACTCATTGTGATGTTAGAGTGTCATATGTTTGGTAATAAACCTAACCTCTCATGCAAGGAAAAATTATATTTATGTGTAATATCATTTTTTAGGATATGGTAGAGTATGATAAGGTGATGCTACAAAATATTAACACTTTGTAGAATGTTTTAAATGCATTGTAAAAGATAGTGAGCACAAAAAAATCAAGTGGTGTCGTGATTCTTTAGGTCTCTCTTCCTTTAACAATTAGATAATATATAATTTGATACCTCTTTTCTCTTGATTTTTTTTCAAAAGTGAGAGAATTCTAGGAATGATGTCTCAACCTTGCTCTCATGTTAACATTAAAAAAAGTGTTTTTTTTAAATAAATAGAACTAGTATACCTATCTTTAAAGAAATCTAGGTAAAATAAACCGAAAGATCTCATATTTGTTCATTATTCCACTTTAAACAAATAAATATTTTTATATTGTAATTATTAATATTAAATTATTATTATATCATAATACTGTTATTAATATTAAATTATTATGACACTTAAAAGGGGTAAAAATTTATTCAAACATAAAATAAATACAAAACATGTGCATTAAACAACCCTGTCAATCATGACTAATTGGTTCAACCTCTGAGATAGATCCATGGGTAATTGTTCCGTATCCACAATATTCCAATTGTGCATTTGATCAGAGGCCCATTTGGCCAAACAATCCACAGCTCCATTCCATTCTCTCAAGATATGACACAAAGTCACAAATTCCAAGGAAACACACAAATGATGAATATGTTTAATAACCAAAGCAAGATGCCAATAAACATCGTCTAACCTATTCTTGTTCAATAGAGTCACCACCACTCGAGAATCAGATTTACAAATGATCTTTCTTCACACAAGAACACAACTATGCTCCAGAACATATAAAGTGGAAAGAGCCTCCATCAAATTGTTAGAATGAAGACCTTTGTAAATTGAAAAGATAAACTGAACAATACCAGAGCTAACTTTCCCAACTCCACCAATACCAACATGACCAGGATTTCCATGAGATGATCCATCAATGTTGATTTTCAGAACTCCCCAAGGAGGAGGGCACCAATGCTCCTCCCTGCTTATCTTTTGAAGAGGATGATGACATTTGTTTCACATGACCTATCCAACAACCCTCAAAACATTTACTTGAAGAGTAAGACTAAGGTGATTGCAAAAAATAATGATGAACAATAAATATCCTAACTAGTACTGAGAGGGGCGGGGGGGTGAATCAGTACATACAAAAACTTCTCCACAACTTATCATATTAAAATAATGCTAACCAGTTGTCTTCATTACTGAACTTAACCATGGCAATACCGATTAAACACAGTAAGACTTTAGACAACTTAAACCTGTAAAACTAAATGCTTCAAATATCATTCAATACTTGATAACTACTTCACCCATACACATGTGCAAGTATTGTATCAATAATACCATAACCATTAGCTCTGCATGCATAGTCACTTAAACAAAGAATACTCAATCATCACATGAAAAATGCACAACTCATGACACACAAATTTTTTACGTGGAAACCCAAATGGGAAAAACCACGATGGGGATGAATACCCACAAGCTTGTTTTGAACTCTTTTGAAGCTCACTCTGTTAGGAGCCTAGTTCGGTTAAAGACTTTACTATAAGGTTTTGCTAGGAACCGATCTTGTTAAAGATCACCCGGTTAAGGGATGGCTATATACCCTATTAAAGGTTACCTTGCTAGAGGATTTAAAGAACTCAATGAAACTGAGTCACCTAGTTAGAGGTTTTACAATAAGCTTGTTAAAGCTACCCAATCAAGGGATTTTCCTACTGTTGAAATGGTTAAAAGACAACAGATAAAGCTCTGATCTGATAACAACACTACATGCTAAGGCAAATCCTTTTCAGTTTCTCTTCTCTGCAATCACACACTATAGTTTTCACTCATAGGTCTGAAAAGTATCTCATCACTCAGATACACACACAACATTTTCCAACACTTACAATAACAAACATCATCAACCTTATAGACAACAATTAGGTCGGTAACATAAACCCTAAACCCTAAGTATTTAGGTTTGCAATTACAAGCGGTCCAAGCCTGACCGTCCAAACACATTACATAGAATGAAACAATCTCAAACAGATCACAAGTCATTCTGCATCATCCATTCTTCAACGCACATAGAAATCATTAACTCATCATGCTTTCTTCTCATACCACAAGAAGTATGTTCATTCCTGAGATAGACATTAAATGCAGTCAATCTTCATATGCAAGATCCTCAAGGAAATCCTTCACGTGCACAAAATTGACGTGGCATCTCGATCTCATCCTTATTTCTTAGCTAACTCATCACAGAATATCACTGGTTGCATCTCACAAGCTAGATTGCCAAACTGGAAACCCTAGAGCTGAGACTACCAACCAGTAGTCACACTTAGTGAAACCTTGACACCGTTTCACTACATCTCTTCATACCGGTTTTCCAACTTGATCATCAATAAAAACTTCTTCCAATCTTTATACCAGTTGACTTGTACTTATTGACATCAATGACAACATATATTATTATCATATTATCATACCGGTTCATCATATGCCAACAATCTCTCCCTTTGGCATTGATGGCAATACTCAGTGTAGCATTGCAACTAAAATATCTTTATCTTATATCATACATCAAATATATTCTCCCCTATCATATATCTTCTCCCCCTTTGACAACAATGCCAAAGTGGACGCACAAGCTTCCATACTCCACTATGTTGCTCCCCCTGTGGAGTAGCATTCTTCAACACATCAATCCTGAAAGATTTGTTATTGTAATACCTGGCTGATGTGGAGCACACATATTTAGTTTACTTCATGAAGGGGCAAAACCCCTAATTCACCTCTCGAATAGGTAAATGTAGTCTTCAATAAGGGCTTAGTGAATATGTCTGCTAGCTGCTCCTTACTGGAAACATGTTGTAATACAACCTCTTTGTTTTGAACCTTCTCTCTCAAGAAATGATACTTGAGCTCAATGTGCTTAGTTCTAGCATGCAATATCGGATTCTTGGAAATATTGATTGCATTAGTATTGTCACAAAATATACTGACCGGTTCAGATATAGGTACTTTGAAACCATCCAATACATGTTTCATCCAGATTGCCTGAGTGCAGTTCATAAATGCTGCCACGTAGTTCACTTCAGCTGTAGATTGCGAAGTACAACTTTTCTTCTTACTCATCCATGAGACTAGTCTTCCACCAAGAAAGAACGCTCCACCGGTTATGCTTTTTCAGTCATCCACATTACCTCCCCAATCTGCATCAGTAAATACCTTGAGATTAAAATCACCATTGTATGGATACCACAATCCATAATCAACTGTCCTTTTTAGGTATCTAAGAATCCTCTTCACAACTACCAAGTGGGATTCTCTTGGACTTTTCTGAAAACGAGCTACTATGCCCACTGCATGAGCAATATATGGTCTATTGTGCACCACATAGTGCAACTTATTGATCATTGACCTATACTCCTTCTCATTCACCAACGCTAAATCATCTTCCTTGGTCAATTTACAGCCAGTCACCATTGATGTACCAACCGGTTTGCTCTCCTCCATGCCAAAGGTCTTCAATACCTCTTTGACATACTTGGATTGGGTAATAAAGATACCCTCTTTCACTTGCCAAATATATAGACCACTGAAGAACTTTATCTCTCCAATGAGAGACATCTCAAACTCTTTCTTCATTTCATCATCTCCTCCAAATATTATGTCATCTACAAATACTTCACATATCAAAATCTGATCACCTTCAGATTTCAGGTAGATTTTGCTATCCTCACTTGTTCTCTGAAATCCTATTTTCACAAGAGGAGAGTGTAATCATTCATACCATGCCCTTAGTACTTGTTTCAATCCATATAGGGCCTTGTGTAATCTACACACCATGTTACTATCTTCTGATAAGGCAAACCCATTTGGTTGCTCAATATACACTTCTTCTTCTAGGATTCCATTCAAGACCACAGACTTCACATCCATCTGGTATACCTTAAATCCCTTGAATGTTGCAAATGCAAGTAGCATTTAGAAACCTTCCAGTCTAGCCATAGGATCAAAGGTTTCTCCATAGTCTTCTCCCTCTTCCTAAGCATATGCCTTGCATACAAGTCTTGCCTTATTTCTTACAATTGTGCCTTCTTCATTTAGCTTATTCCAAAAGACCCATTTGGTACCTATGACATTCTTGTGTTCTGGTCTGGGTACCAAAGACCATGTTGCATTCTTTTCTATTTGGTCTAGCTCCTCTTCCATTGCTTTAATCCAGTCTTCATCTATAAATGCTTCTCTCTAAGTCTTGGGCTCCAATTCAGAAATCATACAAGAGTTTTCTTTCACCTTTCTTCTTGTGAGTATCCCTGTATCTTTATCTCCTATGATTTGCTTTGGATCATGATGTAGTTTCACATATCTAGGAATGACTCTAGCTGGTTCTGCTTGCTTTTCCTCATCTTCTTCATTTACTTATTCTTCTTCACCTACTGCAGCTTCTACCGGTACAGGAACACTGAGGTCTTTACTTGTTTCTTTCTTAACCGGTTCCCAGAAGGCTACACTCGGTTCATCTTCCACTTTCTCGCTGCAAGTTTCCTCAGGTTCCTCAGGGGATTCATCAACCTTGACATCGATACTCTCAACAATTTTCTAAGTTCTATTGTTGTAGCACTTGAGAGCTTTACTCTTAGTGGAATATCCCAGAAATATCTAATCACATTTGGCATCAAACTTGCTTAGATGCTCACCTCTCTTGATGTAACACTTACTGGCAAATACTTTAAAATAACTCACAGTGGGAGTCTTCCTGGTCTAATACTCATAAGGGGTTTTAACTTTACCTTTCTTGATGAGTACCTAGTTCATAGTATAGACTGCAGTGCTCACCACTTCTGTCCAAAAAGTGTGAGCAACCTTTCCTTGGATCAACATTGTTCTGGCCGCTTCGACTACAATCTTGTTATTCCTTTCTGCTATGCCATTTTGTTGTGGTGTCCTTGGGGTAGACAACTGCCTCTTGATACCACTATCTTCACAGTACTTGTTGAATTCATCAGAAGTGAATTCACCTCCGTGATCAGTTCTTAGGCATTTTATCTTTTGACCACTTTCCTTCTCTACTAATGCTCTAAAGGCTTTGAACTTTCCAAACGCCTCAGACTTGTCTTTCAAGAATGTGACCCACATCATTCTTGAGCAGTCATCAGTAAGAATCATGAAATACCTATCTCCCTGAATACTTCTAGTTTTCATAGGACCACATAGGTCAGTATGCACAAGATCAAGTAAGTTCTCTGCTGAAAAAGACTTACCTTTGAAATTTGAGGAAGACATCTTCCCAAGTTGACATTATCTACACAAAGAATTCTCCGGTTTGTTCAGCAAAGGCAATCCTCTTACTGCCTTGATCTTACTCACCTTTACAATATTATCAAAATTCATATGACAAAGTCTCCTATGCCATATCCATCTGTCATCAAACTTCGCCATCAGACACTGACTTATCTTGGTATTCAACTGAAACAAGTTACCTCTGGTCTACTTACTGGTGGCAATAAGTTCACCACTTTTTTGATTATACTGCAGACTCCACCTTTGAACTCCAGAATGAGTCCTTTATCATTTAGCTGAGCAACACTCAACAGGTTATGCTTAAGACCTTCTACCCAGTAGACATCATCAACATTGCTCTTTCCATTTAGTGAGATGGATCCTTTACCTTTTACCAAGCAAGGTGCATCATTGCCAAATTTGACAACACCTCCATCATATTCTTCTAGAGATAGAAACTTTCTCCGATCACCAGTCATGTGGTGAGAACAACCACTATCAATAATCCACTCATTAGAGTTGTCAATACGAGAGACAAGTGCTTTCTTGCCAAACACCTATTCTTTTACAACTACAAACACTATGTCCTCATTCTCTTCATCCTTAGATTCTTCATCAGTAACACCTTCATCCACTACAACAAAAAAAATTCTTCTGTTTCCTCCTTTGTACTTTCTAAACCTCTCTAGTTTATCCTTATTGTCATTTTTAGGACAATTAACAACTATATGTCCTATCTTATTGCAGGAAAAACATTTAAATGAAGCTTACCTCTGTATTTTCCAGTGCCTTTTGGAAGTCTCTTGGTAAGAAGAGATTCAAACTCCATCAAAATATCTTCATCATCCATACCTTTGCTTTGCATGGATTCATAACTGGTACTTCTTTTCCTTTTCTGGTTGGTGCAACAGATGCTCTAAAAGCTGACTCAGTCTTCTGAACACTTCCATAATAGCTATTTAACTCATATGCAGTCAACTTTGCAATGATAGAGTCTAAGGATACCTTGGTTTTGTCAATAGACCTTAGTTCCTGAATAGGAGCAACTTTGATTGCATAGACTGGTAACAATGATCTCAAAAATTTACTGACAACAGTGGCATCATCAATTTTTCCACCAATGCTCTTGATATCTCCAACAATAGTCTTGATCCTTATGTCATATTGTTGAATGGTCTCACCTTCAACCATCCTCATGTCTTCAAATTTTCCTCTAAGGCTCTATTCCTTAGCTTGCTTGACATGCTCATCACTGCCATAAATAGTTTCCAATGTGTCACATACATCCTTTGGAGTGTCCTTATCTTGTACATCAATGAACTCAATATCGGACAAACTGCTAATAAGGGCTTCCATGACTTGTCCATTTTCTTGAATCTCTCTTTTCTGATCATTAGTTAGAGTGCTAGTGGGGATTATATAGGAATTCTCAACATAACTCTAGTGTTGAGCACCCAAACTCTTGATATAGATCTTCATTTTGTCCTTCCATATTTTGAAGTTATCTCTATTGAACTTAGGACCTTCCCTCTTCATCATTAAGGCATGATTTTTTACCTCAAGCGGTTAAGCTTATATCACCAAGGACCTAGAGTTGCTCTGATACCAATTGATGAATAATGATGAACAATAAAAATCTTAACTGGTACTCAGAGGTGGGGGGGGGGTGAATCAGTACATACAAAAACTTCTCCACAACTTATCATATTAAAATAATGCTAACCGGTTGTCTTCATTCCTGACCTTAACCATGGCAATACTGGTTAAACACAATAAGACTTTAGACAACTTAAACCTGTAAAACTAAATGTTTCAAATATCACTCAATACTTGATAACTACTTCACCCATACATATGTGCAAGTATTGTATCAATAATACCATAACCATTAGCTCTGCATGCATAGTCACTTAAACAAAGAATACTCAATCATCACATGAAAAATGCACAACTCATGACACACATATTTTTCACGTGGAAACCCAAATGGGAAAAACCATGGTGGGGATGAATACCCACAAGCTTGTTTTGAACTCTTTTGAAGCTCGTTTTGTTAGGAGCCTAGTTTGGTTAAAGACTTTACAATAAGGTTCTGCTAGGAACCGATCCTGTTAAAGATCACTCGGTTAAGGGATGGCTATATACCCTATTAAAGGTTGAAACCTTGTTAAAGGTTACCTTGGTAGAGGATTTAAAGAACTCAATGAACTTGAGTCACCTAGTTAGAGGTTTTAAAATAAGCCTGTTAAAGCTACCTGGTCAAGGGATGTTCCTACTGTTGAAATGGTTAGAAGACAACAGATAAAGCTCTGATCTGATAACAACACTACATGCTAAGGTGGATCCTTTTCAGTTCCTCTTCTCTGCAATCACACTTTGCAGTTTTCACTCATAGGTCTGGCAAGTATCTCATCACTCAGATACACGCACAACTTTTTCCAACACTTATAATAACAAACATCATCGACCTTATAGACAACAATTAGGTCAGTAACATAAACCCTAAACCCTAAGTATTTAGGTTTACAATTACAACCGATCCAATCCTGACCATCCAAACACATTACATAGAATGAAATAATCTCAAACAGATCACAAGTCATTCTGCATCATCCATTCTTCACCGCACATATAAATCAGTAACCCATCACACTTTCTTCTCATACCGCTAAGAAGTATGTTCATTCCAGAGATAGACATTAAATGCAGTTGATCTTCATATGCAAGATCCTCAAGGAAATCCTTCACGTGCACAAAATTGATGTGGCATATCGATCTCATCCTTATTTCTTAGCTAACTCATCACAAAATATCACCGGTTGCATCGCACAAGCTAGATTTCCAAACTAGAAACCCTAGAGCTGAGACTACCAACCGATAGTCACACTTGGTGAAACCCTGACACCGGTTCACTACATCTCTTCATACCGGTTCTCCAACTTGATCATCAATAACAACTTTTTCCAATATTTATACCAGTTGACTTGTACTTATTGACATCAATGACAACATATATTATTATCATATTATCATATCGATTCATCATATGCCAACAAAAACAACATCTCCTAGGTCTACATGTTTAGCCAAATCACTGTTTGTTGAGACAGTTTAACCAAGAGAATGAAGAATTTTCCACCACAAATGTTGGAGAATCATCTTAATTTCTTGAAAAAATTTGTGATTCCTCTTCAACCAAATATGCCAGATAATGAAGGTAGGTCCAAGAGCCCAAACAAGTTGAAGAAAAGATTTCTTAATTGGGTCTTTCCCCAGTGAGCAAAAAACTCAGCCAATGATGAAACATGTCAACAAGCCTAATTCCAAACACCCCACTAGAAGTGCCAGATTCCTTAGAGAAGGAACATTGAAAGAAGAGATGAGATATGCTCTCCTCATTATTTTGACACAAAACACACGTCGAGGGACCTTGGAACCCACACTTGCACAAATTATCTCGAGTAAGACACCAGTTTTGGATCACCAAACACATGAAAAAGTTGCAATTTGGCCAAGAGAATTTGTTCCACACCTGTAACCATTGTCTATCAATCTTTGCATACCCCATAGAAATAGAGTAGTTACTAGATGTATCACTGCTCCAAGCTAAGACATCCTACCCATCCAAGGCATTGCATTGACAAGAAGCAAGAATCTAAGCCAACTCTTTTCTATCCACCTCGAATCCACATAGTGGCCATTCACCAGAGTGCTTCCATTTGTAGCCACTAGCCTGACCTAAATTACAAGTCACCTTATAATGTGCAACCTTATCCCAACTAGCCTCAACAAAAATATCACAAAGGGACTTGAGGTGTAGATACATAGTTAGGATAGGAGGATTACCATCCCAAGAAACCAACCAAAAAGGGTCCTCAAAACCTGAATTACAAATCCAAAAATAACATTCTTAACCAACTAAGGCCCCATCTTCAGAGTATGCCAAATCATAGAGCCCCTCCCCTCCAAAGTGTTGGGAAAAATGGTGTCTCAACCTTTCATTTATGCAAGGTTACTATTTATAGTAAGTTTTCATTTGAGCACGAAATGGTGCGAAACTCTCCCTGAACCTTCTGGTTGGCTAGATAAGCATTCCGGTAAAGTTGCGTCGCAAGGTCACAGCTAGTTTTGAAGATATTAAAGTTTTCGTCTTGGAGGGGTGCGATAAAATATTTAAACTTAATTTTGGAGGCTTTAGAGGCTCTGAAATGCCCTGAAAAGTGGTCGTAACCGGTGCAGCGGGTTACGAGGTGATAGAGCACTTCGCGAGCTTTCCGGCGCTTCAAACGGTTCGTCAATCGGACACCCGGTTCTCAAGTTATGGCCTCCGGAAGTTTGTACTCCTGAAATAGGAAAAATAATTTGTATCGGATACATAAATGAGCTGTAAAAGGGAGCGACACATGTTGATGTGTGCTTTAACATGTCATAGGGCATCTAGAAGGGAGATAAGGTCGGCTACACCTTATTGGGTGATTTTAGCCCATGGTTTTGTAATACCGTTTGACGGTTTCTTGTATTGTATCTCCTATTTATGAGATGTGTGAGATAGAGGTTGTGTGTAAGAGTCTTATGGCTATTGAGTTGCCTCTGAATCTCTGATTAGTGGTACTCCTGTGAAGAGCTTGCTCTGCAAGTATGTTGTAATCTGTTTTTGATTGCTGAATAAAATATTGAGCTGCTTTTGGAGTGTGGGGTTTTTCTCCCGAAAGGGTTTTCCCCACGTAAATCACTGTGTTGTGGTATGAATGCTATTATATCTATTTCTATTTTTTGTAACTGTTGTAACGATCTGAAAAAGTTTTGCATTACCCTCCTCTCAAGGTTAGTGTAGGAAGTTGTTTCCGCTACGTAACTTCCTTACACAAAGGGTATTGAGGAATAACTAGAAAGTTAACCCCTTTAAGATACTTGTGAGTGAGAATACACGCCCAAATCTAATGTTGACTAGTACACCAACACCAATATAGCTTGGCAACATGAACTTTCTCATTCATAATAGAAAGAAGATCAAGGCCTCACTCCTTCCTTGGCCTACACAAGGAATCCCACTTCACTAAACTCCACTTAATAGTCTGTAAATTACCACTCCAAAGAAACTATCATGAGAGAGCATCAAATTCCTTGAGGAAATGCATAGGAGTTGCCTGAACAAAACACCTATAAATAGGAAGAGCTTGATTGACAGATTGGAGAAGAGTCACTCTAGTAGCAAATATAACCAACGATGAGTCCAATGAGTAACTTTACGACACATCTTGTCAAGAAAATTCTGCCAAGAAGCCCTAAGTTGCCTACCAATAGTAAGAGGAATGCCTAGGTAAACAAAGAGAAGAGATCCAATCTGAAACCACAAGATATGAGCGATCCTCCTCTGAATATATTGAGGGGTATTAAAAAAGAAGATAGAAGACTTATGATCATTGAATTTTTGGCCTTAAGTATCAAGATAAATATCCAATGCCCATCTAAAAGATTCAACTTCTTTAAGATGAGAAATCCCCATAAGAGCAATGTCATCGACAAACTGAAGATGAGAGAGCCTTGACAAACCATTGGCCCAACTCCAACTGCGAATCATGCCTTGAGAAACCCGAGCCTTAAGAAATCTACCTAGACCCTCAACCATAATAATAAACAAATAGGGGGAAAGAGGATCTCCTTGGCGAAGGCCCATATAAGCCCTAAAGAGCTCAAAAGATTCACCATTCATAATAACAGAAAAAGATGCAAAGGTAACATAACTCATTGTCTAGATAACCCACTATGGACTAAAGCCAAAGGCTAGCAAAATTTTTTGCAAAAAATGCCACTTAACCCTATCATAGGTTTTGGCCATATCCAATTTGATGAACATATATTTCTCCTTGGAAGTTTCCATAGAGTGAATGACTTCTAAGGCAGCCACAACCCCCTCCAAAATCTGTCTACCAACCACAAAAACCCCTTGCTCCTTCGAGATTAAAGAAGGGAGACAAACTTTGAGCCTCTACAATCAATTTAGTAATGATTTTATACACCATATTACAGAGAGCAACATGCCTAAAGAAATCTAGATGATCAACACCATCTTTTTAGGAATGAGAACAAGGAAAGTAGAGTTAATATCTAGAAGAATTTGTTTACTACAAAGAGATTCCCAAACAACCTTCACCAAATCCAAATTAATAATAGAATTCCTAAAAAAATTCTATTGGAAATCCATCCGGGCCGAGAGCTTTGCCTCTATTCATCCCAAAAATAACCTCTTCAAATTCACATAAAGGTAGCAGACGAATGACAAAATCATTCATCCCATTATTAATCAGGGAGGGGATACAAGAAAGGATCAAATTTTCCTCAACCTTGATTTAGGAGCATCCCCAGTTCATAGCAATCTTGCATCAACCAAAAAACATTTTCTTTTCTTTTTCTTTTTGTTTGCAGTTTTAGTTTTCCTTTCTATGTGTCCCAGTTTTGGCTCACTAGATCCTTTGGAGTTGGATTCTACTTCAAGACTTGATCATATTTCTTATTTCTAGACCACATTGCATTTGGATCATTTTTCAAAAAGATATTGCTATCGGTTTCCTTGACACTTTCCTGTTACAGGTTGACAGTTCTTGTTACTGATTGCTTGGACCTATTTTGGTGATCTACCAGAACCCCTTCTGAAGTTTGCGGAGCCTTGGGCATTGATTTTGATGTTCCTTAGTGTGTGGCTAACCTTTTCCCATGATCTACATTTCATCCTTTGGATTTTTCAGAGGAATCCCTTGGCGGAGGCCGACCTTTTTTATTTTACATATTAGGTCTTAGAATGTAATCCATGGGAGAATCAATGGGAGAATCAAGTAGCTAGACTATGCATAGAAGATAGATCTTAAGATTCAAGGTCCCAGTTGTGACTTATTTTGTATGTTCTACTAGGCCTTGAGCCGATATGCTGTAACCCAATTGTTACTGGTTGGATGTAATCAATTTTCATGGAATAAAACAATCTGTTCTGCATTGCCTCCATCATATCTTTGTGTTTACTCTTGCTGGCCGGTTTGGTCTTTGAGGTCTCTCCTCATCGGTGACTGCTTCAAGTGATATCAAAGAAAAGTTTCATTTTGGAGGTTGTGTATCCTGAATTTGTGTTGTAGAGTGGCGGATTGTGGTTCTGACCTGCAGCAGGGGATTAGTGTGAACGATGGCACGAAGATGAGCTAGGAATGGTGGAGCACGTGGGAACGCAGACCCTGCTATGATGGAGATGTTGTGAGGTATAGAAGCCTAGTTAGAAGATGTGGAGATAGCCCAGAGAAGAGGCTGACATATCGAAGATGTGAGTGAAGATGAAGGAGAAGAAGCCCCAACAAAACAAGAAAACCTACTAGCGGTTGATCTAGATGGGGAAAGGTTTTTTAGGGTTTTGAGTAGGGCGAATAATAAACCTAATTTTACCCCACCAAAATATGATGGGAAGTTAGATTCAGATGAATTGATGGATTGGGTCTCGGAGATGGAGAAGTATTTTGATTTTCAAAACACTGCAGAAGAGAGGAAGGTGAAATATTCTTGTGCCCGGTTCAAAGGTCATGCATCTCTTTGGTGGGAGCATTTTCAAGTTAATAGACAAAGAAGAGGTAAAGAGAAGATTAAGACATGGGATTAGATGATTTCTAAGTTGAAGTCAAAGTTTATGCCAAGTGATTATCAAGTGAATCTATTCTGGAAGTTTCATAATTTGAGAGAGAAGGAATCTAGAGTGAAGGAGTACACCGAAGCATTTTACAAGTTGAATATCAGATCCGGACATGTTGATGATGAATTTGAACAAGTTTCAAGATATTTGAATGGATTGCGGATGTCTATAAAAGATGAACTCAGTTTGATCAAATTGGAGAGTGTTGAAGAGGCTTACAAGTATGCCCTGAAGGTAGAAGAGAAGTTAAACAAAATACATGAGTAGAGGCAGAGAAGCAGAGGTGGAAGGTTTACCAGAGGAAGATTTCAAGGAGGAAGATGATATAGAGAAGGTAGAGGAACCAGTACAGATCAAAAAAAGGACAAGGAAGTGAACAAAGAAGGTAATTCATACCAAAACGATGATAGAAATTTCTACCAAAGGAGAGAAATGGATGGTTACCGGAATGAGAATTTTGGGAGACAAGACAAGAGAACATTTAGAGGAACCTTCTTTAAGTCTGGAGGAGAAGGAAATCGTGCATTCGAGTGCAAGAAGATAGAGAATACCAGAAGAGAAGCAGTGGTGGAAGAAAACCCCACCGGATTCAGACAATAAACCGGAAGATGGAGAACAATTGGTGATGAGGAGAGATTTGTGTCATACTGGAGGAGATGAAAAGCCCTTGTAGAGGAAGAATCTGTTCAAGACCAGATGAGGTATCCGATAAGTGTTGTAAAGTTATTATTGATAGTGGTAGTTCAGATAATCTTGTTTCAGAATAGATGATGAATAAGTTGAAATTAGAGAGATTGAAACACCTTAAGCCTTATCAGATAGCATAGATTCAGGATGAACATAAGCTGTTAGTAAGTGAATAATGTTTGGTGAAATTGAAAATTGGGAATTATCATGATGAAGTCTTGTGTGATATTATGCCTATGGATATTTGGCATATTTTGTTGGGTAGACCTTGACAGTTTGATAGACATGTAGTACATGATGGGAGGAAGAATACATACACTATTGTGGCCAATGGGATGAAGCAAAACTTGTGAAGAATGACGTCTGTATGAATGTTAGAATCTGTTTGGTAGATGGAAGGAAATTCCTAGATGGACTGAGACATAAGAATGTGTGTTTTTCCTTAATTCCTAAGAAGACTGAGAAACCAGAACTGGAAGGAGAACACCCAGAAGAGATAAAATATTTGCTGACAGAATATTAAGACATCATTTCAGATAATGTACCTGATGGATTGCCACCTGTGAGAAGTATTACTCATTGCATGGACTAGGTTCCCGGAGCTAGTTTGCCTAACAATGTTGCACATCGGTTGACACCGACAGAGAATGAAGAATTGAATAGACAAGTGTAGGAGTTGTTGAAGAAATGATTGATCAGGGAAAGTTTGAGCCCTTGTGTAGTACCAACAGTATTAGCACCTAAGAGGAATGGAGAATGTAGAATGTGTACCGATTCCAGAGCAATAAACAAGATCACAGTGAAATACCAGTTTCCTTTGCTTAGGATGAATGACATAATGGACTGTCTGAGTGGAGCAAAATAATTTACAAAGATAGATTTGAAGAGTGGATATCATCGGATCAGGATCAAAGAAGTTGATGAGTGGAAGACAACATTTAAGACAAATGAAGGACGATATGAATGGTTGGTGATGCCTTTTGGATTGACTAATGCACCAAGTACTTTCATGAGGCCAATGAATGAGGTATTGAAGAAATTATTGGATAAGTTTGTTATTGTGTATTTGGATGACATTCTGATTTTTAGTAAGACAAAAGAGGAGCATTTGTTGCAGTTAAGACAAGTTTCGTAGAGATTGAGAGAAGAGAAGTTGATGATCAATATCAAGAAGTAAACTTTCATGAAGGATGAGTTATTCTATTTGGTATTTGTGATATCTAAGGATGGTTTGAATATGGACCTTGAGAAAGTGAAAGCAATGGTTGAATGGCCTACACCGGAAAGCATTGGAGAGGTAAGATCATTTCATGGATTGGCTAGTTTCTACCAGAACTTCATCAGAAATTTCAATTCAGTTTGTAACCCTATGATTGAGACAATGAGGTGAGATAGGAAGGAGTTAAAGTGGACCACCATAGCAAACAAAAGTTTTGGACTGTTGAAGCGGAAAGTGACTGAGCAGCCTGTGTTAGCTTTACCAGATTTCAATAAATTATTTCAAGTGGATTGTGATGCAAGTGGAACAACAATAGGAGAAGTCTTGAGTCAGGAAGGGAGAGCAGTAGCTTATTTCAGTGAGAAAATGAATGATGCTCAAAGGAGATATTTAGTGTATGATCAGGATTTTTATGCCATAGTTCAAGCCTTGAAGAAGTGGAGACATTACTTTTTTCCTAAGGAGTTTGTGTTGTATACAGATCATCAATCTTTGCAGTATTTGAACACTCAAAGTAAGTTGAATCAAAGACATATGAGATGGGTAGAATTCTTCAAGAGTTACACCTTTGTGTTGAAGCATAAAAGTGGGAAATCTAACAATGTTGTTGATGCATTGAGTAGGAGAAGCAATTTGCTGACATGGATGAGAGTGACAGTATTAGGATTTGAAGACCTTGTATGATGATGACCCAGATTTTACAGAACCTTGGAAAGCATGTAGAGAACCGGTTATGGTAGATAGAAGCAAATGGCTGGATTACTTCATTCAGGATAGGATGTTATTCAGAGGAGTTCAGTTGTGCATACCTAAGAGTTCTATGAGGGAGAATCTGATAAAGGAGAAACACAATGGAAGACTAGATGGGCATTTTGGCATTGACAAAACAATAACATTGGTGAGTGATCAATACTTTTGGCCCTAGATTCATAAGGATGTTAAGAGATATGTGCAAATTTGTAGAGTTTGTCAAGTTGCAAAGGTTAGTAGTCAGAATGTGGGATTGTATAAACCTTTGATAGTACTAGTGAGACCTTGGGAGGATATAAGCATGGATTTTGTACTTGGATTGCCTAGGACACCGAGAGGGAATAATTCTATATTTGTGCCAGTGGATAGATTCTTGAAGATGACTCATTGCATACCTTGTAAGAAGACATGAGATGCATTGCATGTAGCAGACCTATTTTTCAAAGAAGTGGTAGTTTTGCATGGATTACCTAAGAACATAGTTTCAAACATAGATACTAAGTTTGTTGACTATTTTTGGAGAACACTTTGGAAGAAGATGAAGACAGATTCAAAGTTTAGTTCTACTTTTCATTTATAGACTGATGGACATACATAAGTATTCAACCGGAGTTTGGGAAATTTGTTAAGATTTTTAGTGGGAGATAAGGCCAGAAGTTGGGATTTGATCCTTGCACAAGAAGAGTTTTCCTACAACAATTCAGTTAATAGAAGTACCGAAAGAACACCTTTTGAGATTGTTACTGGAGTGCATCCTAGAGGTATATCAGAATTGAAAGACATTAGCAGTGAAGACCAAAGAATTTCAAAAGCAAAAGATTTTACAAATCACATGGAAGCCTTACATATTCAAGGTAAGTAGCATTTGGAAGACATGAACAACAAGTATAAGGAGAAGGAAAAGAGAAGAGGAGACATAAGGAATTTTAAGTTGGTGATGAAGTGATGGTATATCTAAGAAAAGAGAGATTCCTGGTTGGAACTTATAACAAGTTGCAGATGAAGAAGTTTGGACCTTGCAGGATTTTGAGGAAGTTCAGTTCTGGAAATGCATATGAAGTGGAGTTACCAGATACTCTAAGTATTTCACCTCTGTTTAACATTGTCGATCTTCATGAGTATCATGAACTAGAATTCAATGAGGACAGTGTTGTATACTTGGAGAAACAGTTGCCTCATAAGGAACCTGGTCAAATTGAAGAGATTTTGGATAGTAGGATTGGGCGTAGTACCCGGAGCAGTCAGTATAAGGAGTATCTTGTGAAGTGGAAGGACATACCAGTTGAAGATTCATCTTGTATTTCTCAGGTTGAGGTAGATCGCCTTGGTATTCCTATGACCCCAACAAAGTGTGAGGCTCACTTTTTCAATAACCCCAGATGTCTGATGCAAGAGCATCCCCGGTTCATAGCAATCTTGCATCAACCAAAAAACATTTTCTTTTGTTTTTCTTTTTGTTTGTAGTACTACTTTTCCTTTTTCTGTGTCTCGGTTTTGGCTCATCGGATCCTATGGAGTTAGATTCTACTTGAAGACTTGATCATCTTTCTTGTTTCCAAACCGCATCACATTTGGATCATTTTCTGGCAAGATATCGCTATCAGTTTCCTTGACAATTTTTTGTTACGGGTTTCCTAGACCTATTTTGGTGATCTACCAAAACCCCTTCCAAAGCTTGCAGAGCCTTGGGAGTTGATTCCAATGTTCCATGGCATGTGGTCGACCTTTTCCTGTAATCTATGTTTCATCCTTTGGATTTTCGGGAGGAATCTCTTGGTGGAGGCCGACCTTGTTTATTTTACATGTTAGGTCTAGTTCTTCGGGTTTTGATCCCTTATGGGCCGACTGGATCCTTTGGATCGATACATATAATTATAATTATGCATTAGAATGTAATCAGTTAGAGAATCAAGTAGCTAGATTGTGCATAGAAGATAAATCTTAAGATTCAAGGTCCCGGTTGTGACCTATTCTATATGTTCTACCAGGCCTATAATTTGGTATGCTATAACCCAGTTGTTACCGGTTGGATGTAATCAATTTTCATGGAATAAAACAACCTTTTCTGCATTGCCTCCATCATATCTTTGTGTTTCTATTGTGGTTACTCTTGCTGGCCAGTCTAGATTGATCTCTTTGAGGTCCCTCCTCACCGATGACTGCTTCAAACCTCCACAGGAGAAGAATATTCATAAAAGAGAGAAGAATAAATCTGTCTAGCCTCTCAAGACAAGGCTTGCGAAGAGAAAGTCAAAGACCTTCAAAACCAACAAGGGAAGAAACATAACTCCAATTTCGACGAGCCTACACAACATGATGGAAGAAAATAGTATTCCCATCCCCTTCCTAAAGCCAATCAATCTAAGCCTAAAAAATCCCCTCATGAAGTTGTTAGGACCTGGAGGCAACTGAGAGGGGGGCGGGGTAAATTAGCTGTCTATTAATTTCAACCCAAATATATCTTAATCAAACTTGATACATAATACCGGTAAACCAAACTTGATGTCGGTTAACAGATTAACAGTAAATATCAATACCGGTGGAACTTAATGCATGAAATAGAAAGAGAAACAACATCCACAACACATAACACAAATATTTGTACATGGAAACCCTGTAAGGGGAAAAACCACGGTGGGAAACCTTACCCATAATCAAATGATACTACTGCAGCTAGTGTGTGTGTACAAATGGGGTCTGCACATGCAGAAAGGCCAACCGCCTAGAGCTCATTGCTCAATCACAAAATAAGAGTCACACTAACTACAATTAGATGATTAAATCCAATGATAATGTATTTCTCAAAGTAGCATCTCCAATGCTAGACTCAATACCGGTTAAGCTCTGATAATCACCTTCTCTATGGTCTTCTCATAAGATCTTCTATATTCACACATACCATGTTACAATACCATAACCTTACATACCATATCCTACATCTCACAATTGAGATCTTACATATATACCAAAACCTAAGACCAAATGTGTAGGTCGACTAATTAAGAATATTACAATAAAATCAATTAAAAGTAAGTCAAGATGTGATGCATCATGTTGGCTCATTGTAATTACAACAATACCAATTGATTAAATCATCTCCATAACGTTTCGTGTTGATCTGGAATAGATAATGCATGTCGGTCCATAACCTAGACCAATTTACCGGTAACAACAAATATGTCAACCCGATTAGACCAATAACCAAAATAACAAAACCAAGTGTCCAAACTATGTCTTCGACATAACCAAGTGATCTCCAGATGATAACAAGTCATCCTCAGTGCCGGTGAATAATATAACCTGCCGGTAAACCAAATACCGGTGACTATGCATAAGTCACTGAACTTGCCAATGAACATAACCAAGGATCTCCAGAAGGATAAGTGTTGATAAGTGTTGACATCAATGAGAAAACCAATGCAACACATCCATACTACCAATAATCTCCCCCTTTGGCATTGATGGCAACACAAAGATGGAAAAACATCTAAGTGCCAAAATAGAATGCCAAAAACCAAAAACCAAAAACCAACAATCTTCCGAATAGATCAATACCAGAAATCAAAATACTAATGCAGAGAGTATTTATCTCTCCCCCAATGAATAATCTCTCCCCAAAGGATAATGTTGTTTTTCCATAAATATCTCCCCCTTTGACATCAAATGCCAAAGCAATATAAATCCCAGATACAACCAGTTCATAGAACCAATTACAAATACCAACTGTTATAACCAACTACTCCGCCTGAGAAGTAAGTCTCCTCCATCAAAGCCAGAAAAAGGTTTCTCTATAAATTCTGTCGGTTTGATGCCAAGCATCAACTATCTAGGTCTCTACCGGTGAGGGTATAACCCCAAGCTGCTCTCTGAGATGTTCAAAATTTTCCTTTGGCAAAGGCTTAGTAAAGATATCTGCAATCTTCTCTTTAGTATTCACATAAACCAATCTCACTTCTTTTGCTTCAACATTCTCTTTCAGAAAATTATATTTGATAGAAACATGTTTAGTTTTAGAGTGAAATACTAGATTCTTAGATATATCAATTGCTACTGAATTATCACAATAAATTATTATAGGTTCTTTGCATTTTACCTTTATGTCCTTCAACATTTTCTTAATCCATAATACCTGAGTACAATTAGTTGTTGCTGCAACATATTCTGATTCTACTGTTGATAATGATGTACAACTCTGTTTCTCGCTCAACCACGAAATCAATCTGCTACCAGAAAGAATGCCCCGTTGGTGGTGCTCTTTCTGTCATCTACATCTCCTGCCCAATTAGCATCGGTGTATGCACATAAATCAAAATTTTCATCTTTAGGATACCATAAACCAAGGTTTGTTGTGCCTTGGAGATACTGGAAAATCATTTTCACTGTCGATTCATGATTTTCTCTAGGATTACTCTGAAATCTTGAAACAATACACATTGCATTCATTATATCAGGTCTTGTTTGTGTCAAATACAATAAACCTCCAATCAATCTAAGCTCCCATTCCTCCACCTCTCTCACAGCCTAAGATTTTAGCTCTTCTTAGAGCATCTAAAAATCCATTATCCTAAATTTCACGAGTAATCACATCAAGGCGCATCTGAGAATTCCTTTTCATAGCTTGAAGGTTACCAAAACACCATCGATTCCATTTCTTAAGATGATATTTGACATATTGCAGTTTCTTAACAAAAGAGTGCAACGCACTACCATAAGCAATGTCGCTATCTTTCCACCACTGGGCAAAAAGATCATGCAAAGAAGAATCCCTAAGCCACATAAGTTGAAACTTAAAAGGGGGATTCTTAGGAGCGATAAAAGGAGTTAGAAAAAATTTAATTGGCCAATGGTCAAAACCCTTCCAATCAAGAATATCATAGCTTGTAGACAAGTTCCCACCTACCCAAAAACAAGAAACAAGAAACTTGTCGAGTTGTTCAGAAATAGCTTCCTCCCCTATCCATCTATTATTCTAGGTAAATAACCCATTGAAATTTTTGACATCAAATAAAGCAAGAAAGTCCACATTCGCATGAAAGAGATCAGAAGAAGGACCCAACCAAGCCAATCCTCCTCACTTCTCCTCCAAACACAAAACTAAATTGAAATCACCAGCTAAGACCCATGGAAGATAAGGAGCACATGATCTCACATACCTCATATGAGACCAAAGTGAGTTTTCCCTTTGACATTAATAGGAGCATAAATATTAGTAGCCATAATAACCTCCCTAGATTCCAAACTAGAGGTGTCCAGAGATGGAGTAGATTGACTTGAAATCCACCAAAGTTGTACAATCTTCCTTGGATCCCAAAAAAGGGCCAAACCCCCAAAACACTCATAGGAACCAGTACACTGATACTGACCATAACACTATATATTGGACGTACACTAAAGCATAGAATCAACTAAAAGCTTAGCCTCCTAGATGCAAAAGATATCCAGAGAGTGTACAATCAAATCATGAATAACCTTTTGTCTAGGGATGCTATTCAACCCTTGTACATTCCAAGAGATAATGATCATTGAAGAGTTTGGGAAAAGTGGGCATCAATGGGTTTGATGGACCCAAATTCAAACAAGAACTCTCCAGTGCCTTTAATTTTCTCCTAATCCTTCTTGCGACCATTTTTATAAAAGTTCTCAAAGGAACCCTTCTTAAGTGGACGTTGTTGCAACCCTGAAGTCTGAGAATACCCTTTGCCTCTGTTAGATGCTAGCACCTCCTTAGCTAGATCTATCAAAGCCATAGCATCATGCATAAGATCTTTAGCCCCACTTGAATCACATAGATCTTGACTAATCATAGACCCTTGAGAGTTTCATGGGCCCTATGATGGTAGAAGATCCTGACTAGACCCATGCTCTTAAACAAAATCAGTACCCATAATAGTAGCCCTTGAGACAACATCAACTGGGTTCCCTTCCTCCAAAGCCAAGGTATCCAACACCTCAAACCGGTTGAAGCCTTCATCAATCTGTCTGTCGCAAAAGGACCTATTCTGTCCTCACCCCTTTGCCCTAGGCTTCACAGGAATAGAACCATCCTTAGTTGAGCCACCCTGCATGAAAGGGGACTTTCATTTCTCCCTCTTATCCAAATTTGATTTCAGTGAAGAAGAATTATTATTAGGACTTGAAGTTTTTATGCAGGAGCATCCCCGGTCGATGAGCAATCTTGCATCAACCAAAAATATTTCCTTTCAATTTTGTTCTTGTCTAGTTCATTTTGCATTTTTATGTGTTCTTACCGGTTGGTACAAGTAGTTTCTTGTTTTTCGTGGTAGATCTTATTTTCAGTTTCTAGGCTAGTTCATGTGCTTAATTCCAAATTTTCACTTCATTTGGGTTCTTTTTTGGTTAGTTATCGCTTTTGGTTGACTATTTCTGAGTTTCGGGACAGTTCTTGTGCATACCAATTGGTTTTCCTTCATTATTGGCACGATTCTTGGCATGTGGATCTATATTGGATCTTGTTCGATATTGTTTGGTGTGTGGTCGACCTTCCTGCTGAACTGCACCTCTTAGTTGTTATTTTTCAGAAATATTTCTTTAATTCTTAGGGCCGACTTAGTTACACGTTTCATTTTCTTGCATTGGTAAATGTAATCTTATTTGGCCGACCTGGATATGTTCTGGTGGGTATAAATATGTTATGATGTAATCATTTTTAGAGGCAGAGGAAGTATAATTGAGAATAAGGATTGAGATTCACATTTTGTGTTCCGGTTGATTCTTAGAGTCCCAGTTGGATTGTATCTGGCTTGAGGCCTGCATGTAACTGGTTAACTACTGAATGTTTTTTGATAATTATATGATGATAATCAGATGGTTGCCAGAAGCTCTAAATAAATAATATGATTTGTTTATGTAATCTTGCTATGTTTTCATGTTGTTTTTGTTGTGTTGCTATTGTTGCATAAGCCAGTAAATTCTCTTTTGAGGGTTTCACCGGTTATGGCTGCATTAAGTGGTATCAAAGTTGGTTATGAACTAGCTAGTGGAAGATTTGTTTGTGAACATTGAGGCATTTCTTTGGGTGGACAGATTGTCGATTGGAGGCAGGTTGTGCATATGTTCAATAGATCGCCGAGGGAGGCAATTGAAACCGGTAGTCAGATCACTGAGTTGAGGCATTTCACTGGAGTGGAAGAAGAGATGTCGCCTAGAAGGAGAAACCCTCGGAGGGTAGAGAAGATGATGGAAGACTTCAAGAATGAAGTGAGGAACAAAATCTAGAATGCTTTGGCTAGTTTGCGTAGAAACCCCGAATCGGAGGATGCATATGAAGAAGCTAGTGAAGAGATTGAAGAAGCTAAAGGACCGGAAGATGAAAGAGAGGAAATATTCTTGAGAGTAGTGGTGCAAGTGAGTAAAGTTAATAAAGTTTAATTGGATCAGAGAGTTGGAGGACTACTTTGAGTTTGAGGATGTCAAGGACCCGCAGAGAGTCTGGTTGGCACAAACTAAGTTGAAAGAGCATGTTGCCTTATGGTGGAAAGAATTGCAGAAAGACAGAGTGGAGAATGGTGAATTGAAGATCACCTAGTGGAGACAGATGGTTGCAATATTGAAGGCCAAGTTCATACCGAGAGACTATGAGTTGGAATTGTTTAAGAAGTTGCAGAACCTGAAAAAAAGAAATATGACTGTGAAGGTATATACTAAGGAATTCTACAAGGTGATGATTAGATTTGGACATAGAGAGATGGATAGAGAAATAGAAGGTGAGGTACATAAATGGACTTGCATTTAACATTCAGGATGAGATGAGTATGTTGAGGGTTTCCACAGTTGAAGAAGCATACCAGTATGCTTTAAAGGCTAAGGAGAAGATGAGAAGAAGACAACCGAATAGAGGGAAGGAGAAATTCAAGCGATAGATGAGTACAAAGAAGCAAAATGTTGAGGAGGAATCAAAACCTAAGTAGAGTAAAGAACCAGAACAAAAAACTCAGAGGATAGGCAGTAGCAGTACTGGTAGAGAATTTCTTGGGAAATGTTTCAAGTGTGCAGAAATCGGACATAGATTTTATGAATGTAAGAAGGGAATGACAAGAAGTTGTGTGGCAAATGAGGAACTGAAAGGTGAAGGTAGTGGATCTGACTGTGCACCGAAGCAAGGAGAAACCCTTATATTCAGAATAAAGGATACCAGATCTACTTAGAGGAAGAGTCTTTTCTGGACTATGTGCAAATAAGGTGGTAAGTGTTGCAAGGTTATTGTGGATACAGGGAGTACTGACAATTTGGTTTCTGAGGAGATGGTTGTGAATCTTGGATTGAAGAGGCTTGAGCATCCTTGTTCTTATGAGGTAAGTTGGTTACAAGATGATCAAAAGATAGAAGTAAAGGAACAATATTTGGTATATTTTAATATTGGGCCTTTCAGAGATGAGGTTTTGTGTGATATTGTTTCTATGACTTCTTGTCGTGTCTTGTTGGGAAAACCTTGGTAGTTTGATAGAGGAGATATTTATGACTGTAGAAGAAACCTAGTCACTATTGAGAAGAATGGGCATAAATTCACATTGATTTCTTTGACGGAGAAAGAAAAGGAGGTGAAGAATTTGAGGCTTGAAGAAGGTTGCAGAACTGGGAAATTGGTTGTAGAGTTTATACTAAAAGTTTTGTAGAAAGATATGATAAAATTAGATGCAGAGGTTATACCAAAGGGTGACATTAGTTTGCAGAAGGATCTGGTAGACGAGCTTGATGGAACCAGATGACAGAGAGCTTATGGTGACAAACCAGATGAAGTCTTGTGGCAAAACCAAATCAGAGTTGCAGAAGAAAGCGACCAGTAAATAGAGACAATGTACAGATCTGAAGCAAAGGAAGAGAAACAAAGGGAGTCAGGGGTTAGAAAAGTCGATTAAGGCACCGGAGGAGCTAAAACAGAGGTTGGCAGATAAAGAAGATGTTTGGATCAAAAATGAGAATGGGGTCTTTATTCCAAATCCTTTTAGATGTTGATGAGTTGCCTCTCATGGAACATCTTTTCCTACCTGGGGTGTCTGATGCAGAAGCATCCTTGGTCGATGAGCAATCTTGCATCAACGCAAAAATATTTCCTTTCAGTTTTGTTCTTGTCTAGTTCATTGTGCATTTTTCTGTGCTCTTACCGGTTGGTACTGGTATTTGCTTTCTTTTTGTGGTAGATCTTATTTTCAGTTTCTAGGCTGGTTCATATGCTTAATTCCAAATTTTCAATTTATTTGGATTATTTTCCAATTACTTATCTCTTTCGGTTGACTGTTTCTGGGTTCCAGGACAATTTTTGTGCTTACCGGTTGGTTTTCCTTCATTAGCGGCGTGATTATTGGCGTGTGGATCTATTTTGGATCTTTTCTGATGTTCTTTGGCGTGTGGCTGACCTTCCTACTAAACTGCACCTCTTGGTTGTTATTTTCTGGAAAGATTTCTTTAATTCTTAGGGCTGACCTAGTTACACATTTCATTTTCTTGCATTGGTAAATGTAATCTTATGAGGTTGACCCGGATATTTTTCGGTGGGTACAAATATGTTATTATGTAATCATTTGTAGAGGCGGAGGAAGTATAATTGAGAATAAGGATTTAGAATCACATTTTGTGATTTGGTTGATTCTTAGAGTCCCAGTTGGATTTTATCTAGTTTGAGGCCTGCATGTAACCGGTTAACTACTGAATGTTCTTTGATGATTATATGATGATAACCAAATGGTTTCCAGAATTTATAAAGCTATATGATCTATTTATGTAATCTTTCTATGTTTTCATGTTGCTTTCATTATGTTTCTCTTGCTACATAAGCCGATCAATTCTCTTTTGAGGGTTTCACCGGTTATGGCTGCATCAAGTTTTATCAGCCCTAGGACATTACCTTTGAAGATGCCCATACTCATGGAAAATCCAACAATGGAAAGGAATAGACTCATAATCTAACCGTTGAACCCAAGAGGAAGAGCCAAGACAAATTTCCAAAGACTCCGACTGGGGATTATTCAAATCAATCTTAACACAAATATAGGCAAAAGAAATTACCTTTCTATCTAGGGTTTGTTGAGAAATTACTGTATGTGGGAAAAGTGGTTAAATAAAATTCAATATGTGAAAATATTGTAAAATAACTAGTCCACACACACACACAGGACTTCTTGATGCAAGCTATGGAGTAACGATGCATTACTCAGCTTCCCAAGGTGGGTCCCATGGTTCTCTATCTCACAATGTCCCTCAAACCAATGTTTTTGCTCTCAGATCTCTGAGCAAAATGGTTTAGGGATGGCAAATGCAAGAACGAGGGATGCTTTGATTGATTTTAGTATGAGATGTGTTGTAAGCTATGTATGATTCTAGAAATGCAATAATCTAGATGATAAGATGACGAGATTAGTATGAATACTATCCTAACATGATATATTTAATCTATGATTGAGCTAAAATGATAAAGAAATTATTCTAAACATGCATATTTAGTCTACTTCCTAATTTAAAGAGAGGCTAAATGATGAGCATATATGAAATGAGAAAGCTTGAATGTATTTGACCATAAGTGTGATGCTACAAATTTGAAGGATGATTGTTAAAAATGGAGGAATGAGAGCTCTATTTATAGCACAAACAGGGCAATGGATGGTCAAGATTGAATGGTTTAATCAAGGGCTGAGTTTGAAAGTTGGGAATCCATGTGCACAATTGGAACCAATGAAATGGTGACAAGTGTCAACATAGGGTTGGGTTGAGAGAAGAGGTTGGAGGCATTAAAGGCCTGAGAAGACCTCATGGTTATCTAGAGGCTAAGGGTCAAGTCTAAATTAAGATTACCCACTGGATTAAGAGTTAATCCAAGGATAAACCTTTGTGCAAATGATTAAGAGATAATCATGGTCAAAGCATTAATGGCCTGATGAGACCTTTGGGTTGGGTAGAGGTTGAGTCAAAACAAATGTTTTAACCATGTGGGAGGGTTTGAGTTAACCATTAATGGTTATTGGAGACTTTGGGGATTAAGTGGTTGAAGGTTGAAAGCCTTCAATGGTTATCAAAGACTTTGAGCCATTTAGTGGTTGAAGGTTGAAAGCCTTTAATGGTTATCAAAGACTTTGGGCCATTTGAGAAGTGACTTCCCTTTGCTTAGGGATGTGACAAAGTTTAGAGGAGGGGTTAGGTTAATTAGAAGCGATTAGAAGATTCTAGAAGGGATTAGGAATAGGTTTAGGATTTTGCAAGTGGATGGAGGGATAATAGGATTTAATTGAAATAAAGTAATTTATTTCAATTTGGTTGCAATTAAATAAATTTGATTTATTCAATTTAGGATAACTATTTAATTAAATTTGAATTTAATTAAAAGTGGATAGGAGATTTAATTGAATAAAATGATTTATTCATTAAATGGGTATAGTGAATTTAATTTAAATAAATTGAGTAATTTACTTAATTAAACAGAAGAATGTGGATAATTTAATTAAATTGGATTTAATCAAATAGAGAAATGAACATAAAATATTCATTTAGGAATATGGTCATTTTTATACGTCTACATTTTGCCCCTCTTTGAAGTGACGTGTGTGCACATGTTATTTCAAAGAAAATGATGTTTTATCGTGATTTATGATCAATGCAATTTTTGTGTCGCTCTCTTTTGATTTGCAAGTCGTGCCCCATATTTGATTTGATGCGTGATGCCCCATATTCGATATTTGATAGTGATGCCCCCTCGGGAGATGAATCAATTTTTTTGAAAATTTTTTTTTGGTTGAATTTGATGAGTTGCGTATGATGTGTATGATTTCGTGCATGTAAAAGTGTGCAAATTGATTCATCTCCCGATAAGTTACAAATGTTATGGTATAGGGGAGACCGCGACCATAGGACAGATCCATTTGGCTAACCCTAATTTCATTTTCCTCCTATAAAAGGGGAAAAGGGCTTGATTTAGACTCATTTGTGCTTTGTTGACTTTGGAGAAAGAGAATTTTCTTTGGAGAGAAAATGCCTATTCCGTATCATAGACACCATTTCGAGCGCGTTCAGAGGTACCGGAGACCTGTAGCGCGTGGACCACCAGTAAGTCAACGTTTTTTACCCTTTTTTGACTTTTTATTTTGTCATTTTTTGTCAGTTTTTGAATTTCAAAGTTCGGGTTTCACGGTTTAGCGCGTCTAGGGCTTAGATTAGCGCATACAAAGTTTAGAGTAGTGCATCGAGTTCAAATTTAGGGGTCACGTCCAAAAAAGATAGGTTAGCGCATAAAATTATTAGGTTAGCGCGTGCATGTAGAATAGTGCATAGAAAGTGTCGGGTAGCACGTCCATTTAGCAGGGTAGCGCGTAGGGGTGACCTAGCACATACGGGTCGCAGAGGTTCGCATAGGTAAGGGGGTTTAGCGTGTAGGACTAACCTAGCGCATAGGGTCAAACGGGTAGCACCTAGGAGATGTAGATTAGCGCGTAGGTAGAGTCTAGCGCATGGGGTGGGTTAGGTAGCGCATGGGGGGAGAAAATTAGCGCGTAGAGTCAGTCTAGCGCATAGGACAAATAGATTAGTGCATAGGAAAAGCAGCCTAGCGCGTGGGAGGGTTTTAGCGCATCTGAAAAAATTTTGCAGGATGGGCCGATTTGAAAATTTGTTATGCTTTGCCTGTCGTGTTTTGATGAATTTATCCAATATGAGTGTTTGTATAACTTGTTTTGATTTGCGATTTTCCAAGTTATGTATAGATATCAAATGTGTTGTGTTGATCAGAATATGATTTATTTGCATGTTCTGTGTCAAGTTCAATGTGTGTGAAGCTTGAGTTGTGTTACAAGCCGATATGGGTTGGAAACTTGAGTTGTATTACAAGCTGATATGGGTGGGAAAATTGAGTTGTTTTACAAGTTTATGTGATTGTGGAGACTTGAGTTGTGTTACAAGTTTTGATATGGTTTTTGAGAACTTGAGTTGTTTTACAAGTTGATATGAAATGATAGGATTTTGAACTTTGATATAGATGAGCAAATTGTTTCATTTTGTTGATGTAAGTGTGCTTTTGATATCTTTGTTTTGATGTGGAAACTGATATTGGATTTGTTTTGTTTGTTGACAGGAGCGATTGGGCATGGTACCGTCGAGGGAGAGATTCCCCAGACCGTGGACATTGATACCGCGGTTGTCGCAGGCTGATTTGGACATTATTGAGAGATGTGGATTGACCTCTCTTGGATATACCTCGGTTCACTGTGAACCGGGGGCTTTTGACAGCTTTGGCAGATAGGTGGCATAGTGACACCAACACCTTCCATTTTGCTACTGGAGAGATGACAGTCACACCTGAGGACTGTTACCGGATTCTGCGCATTCCTGTGGTAGGTGCACTACTACCATACGAGTAGTCTGAGGAGGGTGGCACATAGGCACTACGCCGGATATTCCAGGATGATATGGTCTGTGGTTATGAGATCCCCTGGCAGGAGTTTTTGGACCTGGATTATGCACCGTTGCCATCCGTTCTAGCAGGGTTTATTGGTAGATTCCTTTGTCCTGATCGCAGGTCAAAGGGATTCTTGGTGGGATGGAGGTTAGTGTTGGAGGAGATGGTGACACAGGGGCAGAGGTTTGCATGGGGGTCAGCGATGCTGGCGCATCTATACAGGAGTCTGCATGAGGTAGTATACCTTGGTTACGACAGTTTGTCAGCTGGCGTGACCCTATTACAGGTATGGTGTTGGGAGCACATTCCAGTAGCGAGGCCACTAGCAGACAGGGACAGGCTCGTAGGTGCAGCATATGCCTACGGATACAGAGGTCTAGTTGTCCAGCGTAAGCTGGGCAAACTAGAGCATTGGAGGAGGGTTTTTGATGACATAGATACGGTCACCTGGAGACTGTACACAGGATGCGAGGTGTGGGTAGAGGATGGGCTGGAGATGCCCTTTGTATTTATGATGAGGTATCTGATTGGGAGGACCCCGTTCATGATTGAGCGGTTTGTGGTGACCCGAGTTTTGAGGCAGTTCGGACACCAGCAGGGTATTCCGTAGGGAGCGTGTTTATATGCACAACGACAGCAGGATGTGGCGGATTGGGGGCCTACTATTGATAGTGTCGTCACAGTGGAGGAGTTTGTGGGGTTGGCCGGGCAGATCTGGGATTATGCCCCAAAGATCCAGGATGCGGGGATGACAGATGAGTTCGCTCGTTTGTTTGTTGCGCGAGCGGCAGCCAGGATATCAGATCCTGAGGAGATGAGGCTAGCCTTTGATTCAGATGAGGAGGAGGGAGACGGGGGAGATGACGGAGATGATGGAGAGGATGGAGGAGGAGGATGAGGTAGAGGAGCCAGAGGGAGGCGGGGAGATAGAGGTGTAGAGAGAGCAGTGCGGCAAGGGAGGATAGACAGGGGGAGAAGTGGATTGGCTATCAGAGCCGGTAGAGAGGGGAGAGTGGGGGAGGTGCTAGCCATAGTGGGTGGTGAGGAGGAGCCGAGTCGACCATCACAGAGGAGGAGGACAGATGTACTCCCACCTCCAGTACTGAGGACAGGCCGAGTGGGAGGGGTTCCTTCAGCACAGGTACCACTACGGGTTCGGGTCCCAGGACATATGGAGGATGCCCAGATCCGGACCTTGCAGGTTACCATTCAGCAGCTGTAGGCGCAGATTTTGACCTATCAGCGGCAGATTTCTTAGTTGACCACTGAGAGAGATACTGAGATAGAGCAGCGAGGACGAGAGGGAGGAGGTGGTGGCGAGTATGCAGAGGGCAGCGACGGGTGGTCCGATGAGAGGCACCCTTAGAGAGTTGGCACTGAGAGCGTAGGAGGCGGAGTATTATAGGTAGCATTATGAGGTTGTAGTACCCAGGGATCGGCGAGTTGAGAGTTTTGCTCAGTCGAGATCTAGCCGATCTCGAGCCACAAGATCGTGATTTGAGAGCCGAGGTGTTACTGGGCCACCGAGACAGGACCCTCCTGGAGATCCAGGGGCGGGAGCATCTGGAGCAAGACCATCTCCGTCAGGAGATAGTCATACGTGAGAGACATGGTCTTTGTTGTAGTTTTGGGCATTTGTCATTCTTTGTACTGGACATAGTGTTTGGACACATTTTGTAGATTTTGATCATTTTTGAGATATATATATATATATATATATATATATATATATATATATATATATATATACGGCACCATTTTTGATCAAGTGATGTGTTGATATGGATGCATTTATTTTATGTGATGATGTAATGTTTTAAATATATGATGTAATGTATGATGCAGGATGTATTCTTGTATATGCTGTGAGATGTATCTTGAAAATGAGATGTATGTGTTAATATGCTGCTAAATGTATCTTGATATGTAAATGATGTTAAAATGATATGCAATGATGTTAAATGATATGCAAACATGCTTAAATGATATGTAACTAATTTTTTTTGGAGCATCCCTCATTCTGTATTTGCCATCCGATATAACCATATGTTTGCTTTCTTTGTAGATATCATCATTGAGCATTGATTTGTTTAGGATATGTTGAAAATTTATACAAGTATAATGGTATAATTGAACCATAATGACCTGAGAAAAATTTACATGATATTTGATTTTGCAAGATAGCACAAGCGTCAAGGTATAATTGAACCAGGACGACCTGAGTGTGTATTGCGTAAACAGACAAGATTAGATCATTTATATGCGTGAAGCGGAATCAGGCCGCCTTCAGTGATATTTGATGTATCACGTCTCGAGGCAAGTATTCACACAGTACAAGTGATCGCCTCCTAGACAGAAGACTAAGAAAATATTGGAGTTTCCCCACGATCTCTAGCTGTGAAGCATTTAGTGAGACAAGGAAGAGAATCCAATAATTCAAAAAGTTCAAAAAATGCAAAACTAGTTAAGATTTTATGCTATAGTGCAACATTCAGTACTTTAGAAAATCATCCATCCTTGGTATTTTTGATTTGTTTAGTTTTGTTTGGTGATGAAGCATAGTTGTTTGCTGTTGGATGTCAAGCTATTGAGTTTTGCATCTAGTTTTGATTGTTTGAATGTTTGCAATATTAATACGATTTACATGCCCCTAGCTGAGTGTGCCTCTTGATGTGAATATGTACAGTGATTCCAAGCCATGGTGGATTAGTGGTAAGAGGATATATATAGATAAATCAGGATAGTGACTACGCTAAGTATGTCCTGAATGGATATATATAGATAAATCAGGATAGTGACTACGCTAAGTATGTCCTGAATGGATATTTGCTAAGTGTCGGGCGATGGCCGATACTGTTTGTATGGATAAAATGGTAGGGATATAGATGGAGGAGCCATTCTTTCACAAGAGTGCCTGTTTACCAGGTTTTCACCCTTTGTTTTTATTGTACTTTGTTTTTGCTTTTTCTGAATTTTTTGATTTTTTTTTTTTGCTTATTTTGGCTTTTTCCGTGCACTAGGCTACTTAAGTGTAGTACCTTTTCAGATGAATTTTGTTAGTTGGTTCGTCAAGCACATCTCCTTCAGAATTGGTTAGCTGATAGGCACCGATCCATAGACTGATATGATAACATAGGGACCCAACCAGTTAGGTTCAAATTTCCCTTTCTTTTCTCAATCTTGCTGATTTCTTGGATTTTCTTTGAGGACTAGGTCACCAACCTTGTGATTGTAGCTCCTACACATGCGTTGCTGATATGCTTTGAGATGAGTGTAAGCATGTTGATGTCGTTCATCTAAGAGTTCAAGTTCTTGTAGTCGGTTAACTCGATACTCTTCATCTGGGATTAAGCCTTTTAAAGAGACTCTGAGAGATGGGATTTCTACCTCCAGGGGTAAAATGGCCTCTGACCCATATACCAATGAGTATGGTGTTGCTCCTGTAGGTGTGCGGATGCTGGTTCTGTATGCCCAAAGTGCTGGATTGAGTTGTACATGCCAATCTTTGCCTGCATCATTCACTGTTTTCTTGAGGATTTTTAGTATTGTCTTGTTAGATGCTTCTGCTTGACCATTGCTCTGTGGGTAATATGGTGTAGAAAACCGATGTTGGATTTTGAATTTTTCACATAGTTCCTGTACATCTTGGTTTTTGAAAGGTCATCTATTATCTGTGATGATTGAACTTGGAATACCATATCTACAGATCAGATAATTGAGGATAAAAGAGGCGATTTGTTTCCCGGTCACTGTGGTCATGGGAACTGCTTCGATCCATTTGGTAAAGTACTCTGTTGCAGTTATAATGAACTTGTGTCCATTTGAAGATGAAGGATGAATTTTGCCTACTAAGTCCAGTCCCCACTGACAAAAGGGCCAAGAAGTTGTAAATGGCTGTAGTTCTTGTGCTGGTGCATGTATCAGGTTGCCATGGATCTGGCATTTAGGACATTTTTTAGCAAAGTGATATGAATCTTTATCCATTGTAGGCCAGTAGTATCCCATCCTTAGAAGCTTTTTAGCAAGAGTAGTACCACTTGAATGTGTGCCACAAATACTTTTGTGAAGCTCGTGTAAAGCGGAATCGGAATCATTAAGATCAAGACAATGAAGAAGAGTACCATTGAGACCTCGATGATACAAAGTATCAGCGGTAAGGGTGTAATGGGCAGCTTGTCAGATAAAGTTACGTTTTTGGTTACCGGATTGGTCAATGGGTAAGATATTGTGTTTGAGGTAGTCGTATATTGGTCCATATAACGGAGAATCTGAACCAGTCAAGGCATAGATAACCTAGGATTCAGAATGGTCATAGGCGGGGGAGAACAGTTGCTCTACCAGGAACTCGTAATGACTCTGTTGCTCTGGAATTTGTAGTAATGAAGCGATCGTAGCCATTGCATCGGCTGCTTTGTTGTTCAACCGTGGTATTTGTTCGAAGGTGATGTGTACAAAATACTGTTTGAAGTCATCCACCATTCACTTGTAGGGTAGTAGCTTGTCATCCTTTGTCTGATAGTCATTGTTGATTTGATGGACGACTAGTTGCGAGTCTCCATAGACTTTTAACTCTGTGATTTTCCATTCTACGGCCATTTTGATGCCTATAACCAATGCCTCATATTCAGCCACATTATTGGTGCATGGAAACATAAGCCGATATGATCTAGGTATAGTGTGTCCTTCAGGAGTGATGAACAGAATGCCAGCACCGGAACCATGTTGTGTATAGGATCCGTCAAAGTATAGGGTCCATTGTTTAGTAGAAAGAGTAAGAACGTCCCTGTCCGGAAATTCAATCTCCATGGTGTGTTTTCCTGGTAATGGTGCTTCGGCCAACTGATCTACAATTGCTTGTCCTTTGATAGCTTGTCTTTCTGTGTATTGGATGTCAAATTCACTAATAATCATGACCCATTTAGCTAATTGGCCTGTAAGAGCTGCCTTGCTGAGTAGATATTTGAGAGGATCAATTTTTGCAACTAACTTGATGGTGTGTGCTAGCATATAATGTTGGAACTTCTGAGATGCAAAGACCACTATTAAGCAAGCCTTCTAAATGAATGTATAGTTGAGTTCATAGCCATTCAATGTCCTACTAATGTAATATATGGCATGTTCCTTTCCTTGTTGATCCTCTTGTGCCAATAATGCCCCCAGTGATATCTCTGTTGTTGAGATATATAAAATAAGAGGCTCTCCTGCAACTGGTGGATTCATCAGGTAACGTTTGATTTGGTAAAAAGATTCTGCACACTTGGTCTCCCATTTGAAGGGTACATTTTTGTGTAGTAAATGGTTAAATGGTAAACTTTTATCTGCTAGCTGAGCGATGAATCGTCTGATTGATTGAAGTCGTCCTTGTAGAGATCTAAGTTGACTGATATTCTTTGGTGGTGGCATGTCCATGATGGCTTGTACCTTTGCTGGATCTACTTCAATACCTTTAACTGAGACTATGTAGCCTAGTAACTTGCCTGATGTAACCCCAAAGACACACTTCTTAGGGTTGAGCCTGACTTGGAATTTCTCCAATCGATCAAAAATCTTTGTTAGGATGCCCAGATGTTCTGCTCTGGTGAAAGATTTAGCTAGTAAATCATCCACATAGTCTTCCATAAATGTGTGCATCATGTCATGGAATATTGTGGTCATTGCTCTTTGATAAGTGGCCCCTGCATTCTTTAAGCCAAAAGGCATAACATTCCAACAGTACGTTCCCCAAGGACAGGTGAACGCGGTTTTATCTTGATCTTCTGGGGCTACTTTGATTTGGTTATAGCCTGAAAAACCATCCATTAGTGAGAGCATTGCATGGCCTGCTGTGAGATCTACAATGATGTCGATACTGGGCAGAGGAAAGTCGTCCTTTGGACAAGCTTTGTTGACGTCTCTGAAGTCAGTGCATATTCTGATACTACCATCTAGTTTTGATACTGGAACGATGTTGGAAATCCATTCTGCATAGTCAATGGGTCGGATGAATCCGACATCTAATAGTTTCTTTAGTTCAGTTTTGACCATGAGTGCCACCTGTGGATTCATCTTGCGTAGCTTTTGCTTTACTAGTTTAACTCCTGTAGAAATGGACAGATGATGCATGATTAAGTGTGGATCCACTCTAGGCATATCAGCATATGACCAAGCAAAGTTAATTTGCTGTTCTTTAAAGAAAATGATGAATGCTGATCTTTCTGCCTCTGTCAGAGATTCTGCAAGGTGTAGGTTCTTAACTGCTTCTGTGGTACCAATGTTGATTGATTGAGTGGGCTCAATCAATATGGGTGATTGCTCATGAAAGTGCTCAGGAAGAGTGTCAAGTCTCCCATCGTTAGGTGCCTTAAAAAGGTTTTCACCCTCAGATGCGTCCTTTATTTTTACTTTTTTGTGATCTAGAACTGCCATTGACTGGTTTTCAGCATTAGATCCTTTATGTAGTTCATTTTTGCGACTGAGAGACTTGGCACTCCTTGGTTTGTAGACATCGTTATTTTGTTCACTAGTAGAGCCTGTTTCTGGATTTACGGTACATAGGTAATGGATAATAGATTCATCGTTTGGGAAAATTGGTATATCATGGATTTCAGGTTCATCCCAGTCGATGAGGTCAGGAAAGACGAGTGGTAAGGAATCATTAGGTGGATTAAGTTCAGCTACTGTGAGTGTTAGGACAAATTTTTCATCGTGATTGTTCTTGGTTTTAAAGAAGTTCAAGATTTTATCGAGGTCTTCGATGGTATTATCCTCTACATATACTTGCTCATAATGTTCCTGTTCGCTTTCCTCGGCGTCATAGATATTCTGCAGTCCAAATTCAAGAGGTCTATCTTCTGCGTTATGTTCTTCTTGGGAGATAGATATAGAATCAGTATCACTAGGGATATCTGTAGTAGCATTGGAGCAGGTACCCCATTCATATTCATTGGAATCAGTCTCATAGGCATCATCCCAGATTCTATCCGTGCTGTAAACAGGTATGTTGTAGGGTGAAAACAAACCTTTGATGGTGGATACCATTTTGATGGTTTTTGTTGATTTTGTGTCAGATCCGTCTTCTACTTTCTGGATTTGTTCATAGACTGTACTTCCTCGGGGAGGAATAACGGTATCTGGAGATGACATGATTTGTTCTTGAGATATTGGTGTCTGAATATGAGCTACTGCTGCAGATAGGGCCTTCTTGTGACTTAGAAGCTTTTCCTGATGCAACTTCTGATCTTGACGTTCCTGTGCCTTGCGGATTGTTTCTGTAGATTCAAAGAGTGCTTCCTACCAGGATTCTTCTTTGTACTTTGTCTTTACTTTCCATTGAGGTTTGGTAGGTAGGTGTGGTAGCCGTTTCAATAGGAACGTGAGTTTAGAACCCAATCCTGCTTTGTTTCTGCTAGGTTGTGAAGGAAGATCTATAGGTTCAGTGACTCCTTCTTTGTGTTTTCCAATAGGTCCTTTACCGCCATATCCCATTTGCTTCATGATTAAGTAGCCTTTTTCGTATAGGTGTGTTGGTAGAACAATGTCCAGAGCAGCTGCTCTACGATTGTCTTCTTCATCTTTATATAACCAGCTAAGAACATCTTTATCTTCTGATTCATGTGCTAGAGTGCCCAGTTGGATGAAAGTACCATCAAATTTGGTGATGGGCTGAGTAACCAGATGGGTTGATGTAGTAGGCAATCCATGAGATCTAGGTGATGTTGGCAATTTGGCCAAACATAAAGGCTCCAAAGAGTATTCTCCCATACCTTGGTCTTTAATTTGCATTTTTTGTTTGAAGTCTCCCCACAAGGAGTTGGATTTTGCTGTGTGTAGATCTGATGTTGAAGATTGCTGCTTTTCTCTATTATGAGGAACCAAACTGTCTTGGGCTGCCCCCATTGCGTTGCAATGTTGAAATGGATTGTGATATGCAGATATGGATATTTATTGTCCATCATAAGGAAACTTGACACACTGGTGATATGTAGAAGGTACCACTTGCATTTCATGTATCCATGGTCGCCCTAACAAAATATTGTAGGTAAGGTCTATGTCTAAGACCTGGCAGATAGTATCCTTTTGTACTAGTCCTACTTGAATAGGCAATATCACTGTTCCTTTAGAGGACCTTTCCTCTTCATCATATGCTTTTATGGTAATCTTTTTGCAGGGATCAATAGATTCTTCTCAGAAGCCCAGTGCACGGATAAGCTTTAAAGTACATATATTAAGTCTAGCTCCTCCATCTATTAGGACTCTTTTGACTCGGTGTTTGCAAACAATGACTTCAATATGGAGAGGAGTATTATGTGGATGACTCAAGGAAGTATTATCATGCTCTGAGAAGGTGAGGTTATGAGGTCCAATCATATGGGCAACCATGGCTTGAAATCTGTCCGTATCCAAATTTTGAGGTACATTGGTTTCCAATAGCGCTTGCTCTAATATGTCTTTGTGCCTTGGTGATAGTTTCAATAATTCCAGGATAGATATCTGAGCTGGAGTCTTGCGTAGTTGGTTGACCAAGTCATATTGGATTTTTGGTGTGGTAGTTGTAGGTGCAGTATGTCCTTTCAAGACATATTTCTGAGTTCGGGTTGTGACATTGACTGATTCATGATCATGTTGATCTCGAATGGTGATGACATTGACTTGATGATCTTCAGCTGATATGTGGTTGATGGTGTTTTTGTAGATGTGATTAATACGAGCTCCGCGTGTATCATTTGAAGTTGATGCTCCATCTTTGTTGTAATTAGGGAGAGGATTTTTGAAGGCTCCGTGATCATTATTTGTTTTGAGACCATCGACCGTTAAGTCACCGCGATCAATCATGTCCTGTACTATGTGTTTCAATCGCATGCACTCGTTTGTTCTATGACCCTTATTGCGATGAAAATCACAATAGTGCGAATCATTCCACCAAGGTGGTTTGATTGGGGGGTTCATAGTTGTTGATTGGAGGCAAGGACATAATTTTGTTTGCCAAAAGTTCTTTGAATGCTGATTCTAATGATTGTCCTAGTGGTGTGAAGATGCGCTTTTGGAAATTGTTCGTGTTGCGTGAATTGTTGTTAGGTCCTGGATTCATGTTTTTGTTTTGAGTATCGTTGGTGTTGTTTGTGTTGAGTTGTCCTTGATCAGTGTTTTGTGCATATGTGTTAGCATTGGGAGTAGCACTTTTAGGATTTTTTGTATTTTGAGGATTTCCAGATAATGCAAGCACTGGTTGTTTAGATTTGGGATCATGTGTTTCATTGTTGCCTTCATTTTTGTTTCGAGTCCAAAATCGAGATTTGTCAAGGTTGGTGTTGTTTTGGTTATTGTAGTTTGATGAGTTTGTTCCTTCCTTGTAGAATTTGAGTGTTCCCTTTTTGACACAAGCTTCTTCCACTTGAATGCCATTTTCAATCAACTTAGCGAAAGATGGTATGCATTGAAGTTTTAGTCTATAACTCATCTCGCCATTCAAGTTATCGATGAAGATTTCCATTTTCTCCTTTTCGATAATATCTCAAGGATATCGTGATACCATGCATCGCCAGCGTTGGAGGAACACCATGAATGTTTCGTTATTCTTTTGTTTGGTGTTGCAAACATCTAGCATGGTTATGGCATGTTGGATGTTGTAGGAATAGTGGGTTATGAATTTGTTAACCAACTCATCAAATGATCTGACAGGTGGCGAAATTTTGAATAACCATTCCATGGTTTGTCCTCCCAAGCTTCTGGGAAATAATCTCATCAAATAGGTGTCATCATGAGCGAATTCCAGGCTTAGCGTGCAAAATTTTTGAACATGATCTCGGGGATCACTTTTCCCATCATATTTATCAAATTTGGGAACGTCTGAGTTTGGAGGAAAAGGCACCATGTTCAAGCTTCTGTCAAATGGGTAAGGACAGATTTCATTTAAAGAGTACCGCACTGTTGTCCCTTGTTGCATATCCTGTATTTGCCTTTGCAACATTTGCATTTGTTGAGTAAGGGCTGCCAAAGGTATATTGTCTTGTTGAGGGAAAAGTTCTTGTCGTGGATTGGTTCTCAGCTGAAAAGGTGTGGTAAATGGTATATGTTGCTCTGGTGTTTCTAGCTCAGGTATACGCATTTCTGGTATGCGTTGTTCTGGAATGTGTTGCTCTGGAATATGTTGTTCAGGTATGTGAGTTTCTTCTTCTCTTTGTTGTTCTTGATATGCATATTGTCAAGATCCGGTTTGAAAAATGTTTGGATCGAAATCTTCGGGAAGTTTAACGCCTTTGCTTGTAAGCATCAACAGATGTTTTTCTTTGTCATTTTCCATGAGCTTTTCTACAAGTTTTTGGAAGGAAGGGTTTTCTTGACATTCCCGAAGAAGTGCTTCAGTAATTTCAGGTTCTTCTACGGGTGGAACTTCAAAAGGATTGGATAATCTTCGATTCATACTAGACTCAGCGTGTGCCTCGTTTTGTTTGTCTCTTTGAGAGCGAGTAACGAGCATTTTAGTAGAAACTTTCAGTGATGAAGGGGACAAAAGCCTCGTTGATATGTTGCTCGGGTGTTGGTGGTTCTGGTCGAGATGCGTTATACGTGATGCACTCGTCGGGCAAGAATGCTGGATTGATCTTTCCGCTACGGTTTATGGTTTGATTAAAAGCAGACTTCTGACAGTATGCTCTTGTTTTCAAAGGTTCTTTGTCAAATTCGCTAGATTTGTTTTGGATATAACGTTTGACGTGATGAAGGAATACCCGATGAGATTTGAAGAGTTGACGATTGATGTATAAAAACTTATTTCTCTTGATGAATTTAGAAAAACTAGGTTGTTGTTTCTTCAACGTGATGTTACGATAGAGGTTCTTTCTTCTCAGAATAAGGGGATTAGTCATGCATGAGTGATCAATGGCTTCCTTTGATTGGTTTGGATTCAGTTGATTCTTGTTTTTAAAAATTTCAAATTTTACTCTATCAAAGTGAAGGTTTAGATGCCCCTTCACGACAAAGCGTGTCAAATGATATGGATAAAAGCTTCCCGATCTAGAAACTGGATTTGACAATTTGAAAATTCTAAACAAGTGTTTTGAGATAGAAATCCGTAAGATGGTAAAGTATTATGTTGATACTGATGATGAAATTTCCAGATTATGATAGGAGAGACGTCCTCTATTGCGCGATTCGTTTAGGATTCTGACAACTTTTGTTTAGACACAAATTGAGCTCAAGAAATAGTTTTAGTGGTTTGTTTGTCACTCTGGTTTGATGAAAAATGGTTTGTGATGAAAAAGGCTTCTAAAAATGTTTTTGAAATTTTCAAAAAATTTCTCGGTTTGCTCTCTGTTTTTCTGTTTTATATCACGCACTAGAACAGAGTCTACATGCGCTACTGAAAGAACTCGATGCGCTAAAAGACTAACCACACGCGCTAAGCTGCCCCCAGACACGCGCTAAAGTTTGGATTTTTGAAAAATTGTCGTTTAACTATTGAAAAAGTTATGCGCTATACTGGGTCTGTGGCGCGCTAACTTTTTGACTGTATGTGCTAATTTTTGGTTCCTACGCGCTAAGCTGTTGCTTCCACGCGCTAAAGCTTGGACTGTTTAAAAATTGTTGTCTAACTATTGGAAAAGTTACGCGCTACCCTGGGCTTGCCATGCGCTAATTTTTGGTTTCCACGCGCTAAGCTGTTGCTTCCACATGCTAAAGTTCGGACAGTTTAAAAATTGTTGTCTAACTGTTGAAAAATTTATGTGCTATTCTAGGCTTGCAACGCGCTAACGGTTTGACTGCATGCGCTAATATTTGGTTCCTACGCGCTAAGTTGTTGCTTCCACGCGCTAAACTGTTGTTGGGATGTGCTAAAGGACTTTACATTGTTTTGCCTTATAATGGAAATGCTACTGTTTCTAACCAACGCGCTAACAAAAGTATTCTATGCGCTAAGGAGTTGCTCTTATGCGCTAAACTGCGTTGATTTTTCTTTTTGGTTGATTTCTTGAGGATTTTGAATTTTGTTAAAAAAATTTAAGTGTGATGGATGATTTTTTGAAGTAATAAATGCAAGCACAGCACAAAAAGTACAACCATTTTGCCTAATCTAACAAAAAGTGTATGTTCTGCGAGGATGTGTTCAAATCCCCAATGTTTTAATAGGTTTGGATACAAGTAATACACTTCAGAAAGACTCTTTAGTCAAGGGTCATAAATAACATCATAGCCCACTAGTCTCGATACTCCGTCAGCTCAAACAGCCGTGTCACCCCCTAGAGGGCGCCCGTTTTTTTGCTTTTTGCCAGAAATTAACCCAAAGTGAATTGCTTCACAGTTGAGTAGTTATCTTGGGAGATATATGGTGAGTAATCTTGGGGGCGGATTCTTCCCCACCCTTGCACTATGATGTTATAAATGTCTAATTACTGACTCAGTTCAAAGTTTCTATTTCTATGGTTCGTAATCAGGCTTCCCATTCGGCCGTTAGTGATAAACTCCCTCAGGAGGCTTCCCAACCTTTAGAACAAAGACTTTACGTATCTCAAGGATATTGGGGGAAGGCTAATCACTGCGCGCAATCGTTGAAAAGGACTTTTGTCACTTTCCATGTTTGATTATAGTGGGTTGGAAACTAGATGCGCTAAACTTATGTAAATGGTATATGTTGCTCTGGTGTTTCTAGTTCAGGTATACGCATTTCTGGTATGCGTTGTTCTGGAATGTGTTGCTCTGGAATATGTTGTTCAAGTATGTGAGTTTCTTCTTCTCTTTGTTGTTCTTGATATGCATATTGTCGAGATCCGGTTTGAAAAATGTTTCGGTCGAAATCTTCAGGAAGTTTAACGCCTTTGCTTGTAAGCATCAACAGATATTTTTCTTTGTCATTTTCCATGAGCTTTTCTACAAGTTTTTGGAAGGAAGGGTTTTCTTGACATTCCCGAAGAAGTGCTTCAGTAATTTTAGGTTCTTCTACGGGTGGAACTTCAAAAGGATTGGATAATCTTCGATTCATACTAGATTCAGCGTGTGCCTCGCTTTGTTTGTCTCTTTGAGAGCGAGTAACAGGCATTTTAGTAGAAACTTTCAGTGATGAAGGGGACAAAAGCCTCGTTGATATGTTGCTCGGGTGTTGGTGGTTCTGGTCGAGATGCGTTATACGTGATGCACTCGTCGGGAAAGAATGCTGGATTGATCTTTCTGCTACGGTTTATGGTTTGATTAAAAGCAGACTTCTGACAGTATGCTCTTGTTTTCAAAGGTTCTTTGTCAAATTCGCTAGATTTGTTTTGGATATAACGTTTGATGTGATGAAGGAATACCCGATGAGATTTGAAGAGTTGACAATTGATGTATAAAAACTTATTTCTCTTGATGAATTTAGAAAAACTAGGTTGTTGTTTCTTCAACGTGATGTTACGATAGAGGTTCTTTCTTCTCAGAATAAGGGGATTAGTCATGCATGAGTGATCAATGGTTTCCTTTGATTGGTTTGGATTCAGTTGATTCTTGTTTTTAAAAATTTCAAATTTTACTCTATCAAAGTGAAGGTTTAGATGCCCCTTCACGACAAAGCGTGTCAAATGATATGGATAAAAGCTTCCCGATCTAGAAACTGGATTTGACAATTTGAAAATTCTAAACAAGTGTTTTGAGATAGAAATCCGTAAGATGGTAAAGTATTATGTTGATACTGATGATGAAATTTCCAGATTATGATAGGAGAGACGTCCTCTATTGCGCGATTCGTTTAGGATTCTGACAACTTTTGTTTAGACACAAATTGAGCTCAAGAAATAGTTTTAGTGGTTTGTTTGTCACTCTGGTTTGATGAAAAATGGTTTGTGATGAAAAAGGCTTCTAAAAATGTTTTTGAAATTTTCAAAAAATTTCTCGGTTTGCTCTCTGTTTTTCTGTTTTATATCACGCACTAGAACAGAGTCTACATGCGCTACTGAAAGAACTCGATGCGCTAAAAGACTAACCACACGCGCTAAGCTGCCCCCAGACACGCGCTAAAGTTTGGATTTTTGAAAAATTGTCGTTTAACTATTGAAAAAGTTATGCGCTATACTGGGTCTGTGGCGCGCTAACTTTTTGACTGTATGTGCTAATTTTTGGTTCCTACGCGCTAAGCTGTTGCTTCCACGCGCTAAAGCTTGGACTGTTTAAAAATTGTTGTCTAACTGTTGGAAAAGTTACGCGCTACCCTGGGCTTGCCATGCGCTAATTTTTGGTTTCCACGCGCTAAGCTGTTGCTTCCACGCACTAAAGTTCGGACGGTTTAAAAATTGTTGTCTAACTGTTGAAAAATCTATGCGCTACCCTGGGCTTGCAACGCGCTAACGGTTTGATTGCATGCGCTAATCTTTGGTTCCTACACGCTAAGCTGTTGCTTCCACGCGCTAAACTGTTGTTGGGATGCACTAAAGGACTTTACACTGTTTTGCCTTATAATGGAAACGCTACTGTTTCTAACCAATGCGCTAACTTTAGGTTTGGATGTGCTAACAGAAGTATTCTATGTGCTAAGGAGTTGCTCTTATGCGCTAAACTGCGTTGATTTCTTGAGGATTTTGAATTTTGTTGAAAAATTTTCAAGTGTGATGGATGATTTTCTGAAGTAATAAATGCAAGCACGGCACAAAAAGTACAACCATTTTGCCTAATCTAACAAAAAATGTATGTTCTGCAAGAATGTGTTCAAATCCCCAATGTTTTAACAGATTTGGATACAAGTAATACACTTCAGAAAGACTCTTTCGTCAAGGGTCATAAATAACATTATAGCCTACTAGTCTCAATACTCCGTCAGCTCAAACAGCCGTGTCACCCCCTAGAGGCCGCCCATTTTTTTGTCTTTGCTAGAAATTAACCCAAAGTGAATTGCTTCACAGTTGAGTAGTTATCTTGGGAGATATATGGTGAGTAATCTTGGGGGCGGATTCTTCCCCACCCTTGCACTATGATGTTATAAATGTCTAGTTACTGACTCAGTTCAAAGTTTCTATTTCTATGGTTCGTAATCAGGCTTCCCGTTCGGTCGTCAGTGATAAAATCCCTCAAGAGGCTTCCTAACCTTTAGAACAAAGGCTTTACATATCTCAAGGATACTGGGAGAAGGCTAATCACTGCGCGCAACTGTTGAAAAGGACTTTCGTCACTTTCCACATTTGATTATAGTGGGTTGGAATTCTTGGCATCAAAGTCATTCCCCACTTAGGTCATTCCCTTCACACCGGTCATAAATGGCTTTAAGAGTTGATTGCAACTCCTCGGGAAGGCAGGCCTGCTAAAGGATGTAATGCTTGAAGTACTGAAAGCTATAAGAGTGGTTTGGATTTTTGATCACCCAGTTAAGGGGAGAGCATATTCCTTCCACTTTCGAGACAAAGTAATCAATTTGGTTTATTTTATCCTTTTAAATAAGTGATTTGCTAAAACCTATGTGGAGATGTTGCTCCACAAAAACATGATGTTCATTTTATCCCTCCAAAACAATAATTTTCTGATCTATGAAAAGGAAATGGTCAACAAAGCAAATTTTCGATTTTGCGGTCAACAAAAGAAATCGGGTAAAAGAAAATGAGTCTGCTCCACCTGCACGAAATTTGTTAGAGTCCTGCAAGCAAACCAGAAAAGGAAAATATTAGAGAATTTGGGGGACTTCCACAAGTCTAAAATTTCAGTTCGGTTACAATTTTTTTTTTTCTTTTCTCTGTCTGTGATGCGCTACAGAATGGACTGCACGCGCTACAATAAAAACTAGATGCACTAAACTTATGTTTCTCTGCGCTATACTGTTTCTTGGATGCGCTACTCTGTGCGTTGGAAGCGATGTTCTGTCTTTTTCTCTTTCCCGCGCTGAGCCCTGCAGGAAAATTAGAAATATGATGCGCTAACGTTTGAAATGTACGCGCTGGATGACGGTCTACAAGCGCTAAACTGTGGATCGGATGCGCTATTCTGTGTATTGTATGTGCTACTCTGTGGTTCACCCGCGTCGAGACCTACAGAAAAATTTTAGAGGGAGTCATGCGCTGAGAGAAGGTCTTCACGTGCTAAAGTATAGATCCTACGTGCTAAACAGTAAGCGGGATGCACTAGACTGTGAATTAGATGCACTATGGAATGTTTCTGACGCGCCAATTCCTGTTTCCCGCGGACCTGTAAAAGTCATTAATTTGAAAAACTGATTTGTTATTTGGGGTCGAGCCTCACGGTGGGCACCAGAAATGTATGTGGGAAAAGTGGTTAAATAAAATTCAATATGTGAAAATATTGTAAAATAACTAGTCCACACACACACACAGGACTTCTTGATGCAAGCTATGGAGTAACGATGTATTACTCAGCTTCCCAAGGTGGGTCCCATGGTTTTGTATCTCACAATGTCCCTCAAACCAATGTTTTTGCTCTCAGATCTCTGAGAAAAATGGTTTAGGGATGGCAAATGCAAGAACGAGGGATGCTTTGATTGATTTTAGTATGAGATGTGTTGTAAGCTATGTATGATTCTAGAAATGCAATAAACTAGATGATAAGATGACGAGATTAGTATGAATACTATCCTAACATGATATATTTAATCTATGATTGAGCTAAAATGATAAAGAAATTATTCTAAACATGCATATTTAGTCTACTTCCTGATTTAAAAAGAGGTTAAATGATGAGCATATATGAAATGAGAAAGATTGAATGTATTTGAGCATAAGTGTGATGCTACAAATTTGAAGGATGATTGTTAAAAATGGAGGGATGAGAGCTCTATTTATAGCACAAACAAGGCAATGGATGGTCAGGATTGAATGGTTTAATCAAGGGCTGAGTTTGAAAGTTGGGAATCCATGTGCACAATTGGCACCAATGAAATGGTGACAAGTGTCAACATAGGGTTGGGTTGATAGAAGAGGTTGGAGGCGTTAAAGGCCTGAGAAGACCTCATGGTTATCTAGAGGCTAAGGGTCAAGTCTAAATTAAGATTACCCACTGGATTAAGAGTTAATCCAAGGATAAACCTTTGTGCAAATGATTAAGAGATAATCACGGTCAAAGCATTAATGGCCTAATGAGACCTTTGGGTTGGGTAGAGGTTGAGTCAAAACAAATGTTTTAACCATGTGGGAGGGTTTGAGTTAACCATTAATGGTTATTGGAGACTTTGGGGATTAAGTGGTTGAAGGTTGAAAGCCTTCAATGGTTATCAAAGACTTTGAGCCATTTAGTGGTTGAAGGTTGAAAGCCTTTAATGGTTATCAAAGACTTTGGGCCATTTGAGAAGTGACTTCCCTTTGCTTAGGGATGTGACAAAGTTTAGAGGAGGGGTTAGGTTAATTAGAAGCGATTAGAAGATTCTAGAAGGGATTAGGAATAGGTTTAGGATTTTGCAAGTGGATGGAGGGATAATAGGATTTAATTGAAATAAAGTAATTTATTTCAATTTGGTTGCAATTAAATAAATTTGATTTATTCAATTTAGGATAACTATTTAATTAAATTTGAATTTAATTAAAAGTGGATAGGAGATTTAATTGAATAAAATGATTTATTCATTAAATGGGTATAGTGAATTTAATTTAAATAAATTGAGTAATTTGCTTAATTAAATAGAAGAATGTGGATAATTTAATTAAATTGGATTTAATCAAATAGAGAAATGAACATAAAATATTCATTTAGGAATATGGTCATTTTTATACGTCTACAATTACAATCAATTTTCCAAATAGAGAAGAAATCCATTGCAAAATATCCTCTCTCCAAAAGTCAAATAGAAGGTGAGGCAGAAAAACCAAAACAAGAACCCTCAAAGGTAAATCTTCAACCGAATTGAAACCCACATGCCAAGTTTTTAAGAACAAACCCACATGGTTGTAAAAATATGGCTCTCCCTCAAAAACATAGTTCCTATCAACTATATGGGGGAAAACAACCATGAAGTAACTATTCACAACTAACAATATCCCCATCTCACCCTCAACCTACCAGGAACGACGAATCCAAGAATATAACATATATAGAGATATCTGCATCCCAAGAAATTTACAAATGAGAGCATGTCGAATCCAATACAAGACATCCTCCTTAACCGACTCCAAAGAAAGTACCGAAACTAGACGATCCTGACTCTGAGGAAAGAAACCATTGACCTTCAATTTGGAACCCTCACCCATATAAAATGAATTTGATGACTTTGCATGCACATCTGATGAGAAACCATTTCAAGCCATAGCACTAACTACCACTAAGCTAGACCGAACCCTTTTTTCCTCGATTACCCAACACACTAGCCACCGATCCCCACAACACAACCAAACCCTAGAAAAACCGTGACCACAAACACCTACACATCACCAACGTAGATCCCACAAAACAAGAGGCCACACTCTGCAAACAAACCCAAACACCCACAACAAAGGAGATTCAAATACAATAGGGAACACATAGAGAAGGAGACAGCTAGGGCACAACCCTAGCCATCACAACATGAGATATCGCCCATCACAGATCCATCGCTCTCATTTTTTAACCTTGCAATCAATATTAAATTATTATAAATATATTGTACTATATTTTTATATTTTTATTAAACTCTTCACCAAAGAAAATCTATTAAGACAAATTATTATTATTATTATTATATTAGATTGACATAATTACGAAGTTAACTATTAGTATGATGGAGATAGACATAATTGATTAATAGTTAAACTAGAGTGAGTGGTAGTTGAGAGGAGAAAATAAATTTTTGGCTTTTCATCATTTAACTATCACAAACACGTAAAATTCAATGCTTCTAATTATTATTAACACATATTCATGCATCCATTATGTGAGTGTAATATGCCTTCAGCATAAAAACTCAATTTTTGGGCTATGGAGTTGGTTTTTGGCCAAAATAAATATTATTAATTTTTTTGCACCAACTAGATCATTTCAATATCTCTAATTTAAAAATAATGGGTCCTATCGGTCCATAACATCAAAAGTTATGACCTTCAAAATTTTACATAGACAACGTAAAATGTTGGATACATAAAAGAGTTGTTAAGTAGTTAGACTTGTTGACTAACTTATGATGAATGTTATGATACATCATAAGGAATCTTGATTGGGGATAATTTTAGGTGCTTTTATAAAGCTCATGGTTTTCTAAGTACCTATTTATAGTTTTATATATTGTACATCCATTATATATTAGGTTCTTGAGATGGATATTGTGTGTGATTTTTGTAGACATTCTTAAGTTATTAGAATTACTCTAGATTTCTAGTTGGTTATACTTCTGTGGAGGCTTGCTATACGTGTATATTATAACTATGGTTTACTAAATAATACATTGGACTAGTTTGGAGTGATAGGTTATTCTCCCAAAAGGTTGTACCCACATACACGCGTCGTATATTGTTTATTTTATATTTAAATGTATTTTTTTATTTTTTACAATTATTAAAAGATTAAAATTCACAAAAAAAAAATTCTTAAAATATTAGTGTAGGAAGCATTTTTATTGTACCTTTCTTCCTTTGAAAATAGTGAGCTATGAAAGCTCAAGATGTAGGATATATTGATACAGAAAATATATGGTTAGAAATTTATAGAAGTGATTTTGTAGGAATGAAGGGTTAATAGTAAGATTTGTTAGATGATAAATAAAAAACTCTCATTTGTATTTGGTTGATATAGAGCTCTTGAATGTTGCAAGAAATTAATTAAGATACAACCATCTAAAAAAATTTAAAAAGATTTAGCCCTTATAAACAATCTTTTTGTATAGAAGTTGCATACTTTGAGGATGGGTGAGGGGAATTGGTTGTTGAGCACCTAAATACATTTAACACCATCATAAATCAATTACTTTTTATTGGTGTGATGTTGGAAGAATAATATCATTTAATGTTGTTGTTGTGTTCTTTGCTAGACTCATGGGTCAATTTGGTGGTGGTTAATGGAAATATTATTTCCAAGTTTGTTTGTGATAAGATATTGCATATATTTTCTAAAAAGAAATAAGGTAGAAGGCCTGTGAATCTACTAAGTATTAGTTATTTGTGGACAACAAATGAAAAAATACAAGAGGAGAAGCCTAAGTCTTTATATAAGTTGATGATTTCAATCTCACAAGACAAGAATCCTCTTCAAGAACAACACCTATCACAAAGACAAATCAAGCAACTATAATTTTCTCAACACAACCTGATAATTTTGTATTGATTACACAAAGATAGATGATTACAATGGATGAATGAATGAATCCTTTTGAAAGGATGAATGCAGCTCTAGATGCAAACCCTAAATCTAGATTAAATTAGCTATTTCCAAGTGTCAAAATCATAAAGAATGAGACGAATTAAGTTATTATTAGCCAAATTAAATAAAAAGCAAAAATGAACCTAAGTTTTGACTAATAATGATGAACAACAGATATCCCAACTAGTACTGAGAGAGGGGGGGTGGTGAATCAGTATAGACAAAAACTTTCTCAACAACTTATTTAGTTAAAGCAATACCAACTGCTTGTCAGCATCACTGAACTTAACCACAACAATACCGGTTAAACACAGTAAGACATCAGACACCATAAACTGATAAGTCTACACACTTCAAATATGATCAATAATTGATATTAATTTCACCCATAAACATATGCATGTGGTATACCAGTAAAAACATAACCTATTAACTTTGCATGCATAATCTTTCAACCAAATAATTCATAAACATCACATGAAAAATGCATAACACATAACACATATTTTTCACATGGAAACCCAAATTGGAAAAACCATGGTGGGGAAAAATACCCACAAGCTTGTTTTTGAACTCTTTTGAAGCTCGCCCTATTAGGAGCCTAGTCCGGTTAAAGACTTTACAATAAGGTTCTGTTAGGAACTGATCCTGTTAGAGATCACCCAGTTAAGGGATGGCTATATACCCTATTAAAGGTTGAAACCCTGTTAGAGGTTACCTTGCTAGAGGATTTGAAGAACTCAATGATCTTGAGTCACTTGGTTTAAGGTTTTACAATAAGCCTGTTAAAGCTACCTAGTAAAGGGATTTTCCAATTGTTGAAATGATTAGAAGACAACAGGTAAAACTTCTAATCTGATAATAGCACTACATGCCAAGGTAGATCTTTTTCATTTCCTCTATACTGCAATCACACTCTGCAGTTCTCCACTCACTGGTCTGGCAAGTATCTCATCACTTGGATACACACACACACAACATTTGGCAACAACTCCACAATAACAAACATCATCGACCTTATAGACAACAGTTAGGTCGGTAGCATAAACCCTAAACCCTAAGCATCATAGGTTAACAACACAGGCGGTCCAATCTTGACCGTCCAAACACATTGCATAGAGTATTATAATTTCAAACAGATCACAAGACAATCTGCATTGTTCATTCTTCACCGCACATGGGGTTCAATAACTCATCACGCTTTATTCTCATACCACTAAGAAGAATGATCATTCCCAAGGTAGACTTCAAACGCAATTGATCTTCTCATGCAAGATCCTCAAGGAAATCCTTCATGCGCACAAAGCTAATGTGGCACCTTGATCTCATTCACATCTCTTAGCTAAATCATCACAGAGTATCATCGATTTCATCGCACAAGCTGGATTGCCAAACCGATAACCCTAGAGCTGAGACTACCAACTGGTAGTCACACTTAGTGAAACCTTGACACTAGTTCACTGCATCTCTTCATACCTCTTCATACCGGTTCATTGGAACTTATTGACATCAATGACAACATACATTATCATCATATCAACATGTCAGTTCATCATATGCCAATGATATCCAACAATCTCCCCCTTTGGCATTGATGGCAATACTCAGTGTAGCATTGCAATTGAAAACATCATAGACCAGTGTATCTTCAACATCAGATATCTTCTCCTCCATACATTAGATATCTTCTCCCTGTACACCAGATATCTTCTCCCCATACATCAGATATCTTCTCCCCCTTTAACAACAATGCCAAAGTGGAGGCACAAGCTTCCAAAATCTACTATGTTTCTGCCCCTAAGGAGTAGCATCCTTCAACACATCAATCCTGAAAGATTTGTCACTATAGTACTTGACTGATGCGGAGCACACAACTTTAGTTGACTTCATGAAGGGGCAGAACCCCTAAGTCACCTCTCAAATAGGTAAATGTAGTCTTTGGTAAGGGCTTAGTGAATATATCTACTAACTGCTCCTTACTGGAAACATGTTGTAGTACAACCTCCTTATTCTGAACTTTCTCTCTCAAGAAGTGATATTTAAGCTCAATGTGCTTAGTTCTAGCATGCAATACCGAATTCTTGGAAATATTTATTGCACTTGTGTTATCACAAAATATATTCATCGGTTCAGATATAGGTACCTTGAAACCTTCCAATACATACTTTATCCAAATTGCTTGAGTGCAGTTCATAAATGTTGCCACATATTCCGCTTTAGCTGTAGATTAGGAAATATAGCTCTGCTTCTTACTTGTCCATGATACTAATCTTCCACCGAGAAAGAACGCTCCACCAGTTGTGCTCTTCCGGTTGTCCACATTACCTGCCCAATCGGCATCGGTATATACCTTGAGATTATAGTCACCATTATATGGATACCATAATCCATAATCAACTGTTCCTTTCAGATATCTAAGAATCCTTTTGACAACTACCAAGTGGGATTCTCTTGGACATTTATGAAAATGAGCTACTATGCCCACTGCATGAGCAATATCTGGTTTGTTGTGCACCACATAGTGCAGCTTACCGATCATTGACCAGTACTCCTTTTCATTCACCAGTGCTGAATCATCTTCCTTAGTTAGTTTATAGTCGGTTACCATCGGTGTACCAATCGGTTTGCTTTCCTCCATGCCAAAAGTCTTCAATACCTCTTTGACATATTTGGACTGGGTAATAAAGATACCCTCTTTTATTTGTTGAATCTGTAAACCAATGAAGAACTTTATCTCTCCTATCAAAGACATCTCAAACTTTTTCTTCACTTCATTTACAAACGCATGACTCATTTTATCATCTCCTCCAAAGATTATGTCATCCATAAACACTTCACAGATCAAAATCTGATCACCTTCTGATTTCAAGTAGATGTTGCTATCTTCACTTGTTCTCTGAAATCTAATATTCACAAGATGAGAGTGTAGTCTTTCTTACCATGCCCTAGGTGCCTGCTTCAGTCCATACAGGGCTTTGTGTAACCTGCACACCATGTCACTATCTTCTGGTAAGGCAAACCCTTCTGGTTGCTCTATATACACTTCCTCTTCTAGGATTCCATTCAGAAAAGCAGAATTCACATCCATCTGATAAACCTTAAATCCCTTAAATACTGCAAATGCAAGTAGCATTCGAACACCTTCTATTCTAGCCACAGGAGCAAAGGTTTCTCCATAGTCTTCTCCCTCCTCCTGAGCGTATCCCTTGCATACAAGCCTAGCCTTGTTTCTTACAACTGTGCCTTCTTCATTCAGCTTATTCTTGAAGACCCATTTGGTGCCTATGACATTTTTATGTTCTAGTCTAGGCACCAAAGACCGTGTTCTCTATCTGGTCTAGCTCCT